>NC_057804.1:206415549-206495309 GCF_018294505.1 Triticum aestivum | reverse complement strand
GGCTCCCTCGCGGCCGGTGCGCCTCCCCGCCGCCGGTGTGCGCCGCACCGCGCCCGAGGCTCTCTCGCTGGAGCCCGCTCCCTCCACCTCCACGCCGGCTCCGACGACCAAGCCCTCGCTGGCGCCGCCCCAGCGCCGCCCCGCCACCACTCCAGTGCACCCCGCGCCTCCTCCCGCTGCCGCGCCGCCGCTCGCCATTGCCGTCTGCGGCCGGATCCGACGAGGTCAGGCCCGGAACCAGCAGGGGGATGAGATCCACCACCCCCGTCAACCAAACGCGCGCCATCGTCCTCGGACCGCTCCGTCCCGGATCCCCTCATCTCATTTCCCAGGTCAAAATTTTCACCAAGTCCCCAGGATTTTCATATTATTTGTGCAACTTTGACCTGCTATAAGTTCCTGCTCATAGCTCCATTTTTTATGTATGATATATCGGAATGTTCATTGTGAGATGCTCTCCATTTAGTTCTATTGTGGCATGGTTGTTTGAGTTCATTTTGATTCCTTAATCGTTGTTGGAAAACTGCTAAATGATATAAATTGCTGTAATATGCTGTTTGTCAACATCATTTGTGCATATTGTGAGTGCCACAACTTTGTCTTTGTTGATGATATGATGATGATCTTGATATTCACATGTTCTTTTCTTCATGTTATACATGTTGGGGTGCTTTTAATTCATGTTAAGGTGCATCTTGATATCTTAAACCCTGTTGCAATAGTGCATGTTGCTGTTAACTACTGAAAACTACTATAACTTGCTGATTTGTTATTTTTGTTGCATTTTGTGTGTGCATCTTATGAGCATGATGTATACATGTTTTAGGAGAATTTTTATGCCATATTTACAGGGGTGCAATACATGTATTTTTATATGGCCTGTAGTGAGTGTATCAAGCTTGTGAAGTGGGCCACTTGCTGTTAACTTCCTATCAATGCTAAAACTGCTATATCATGTTGCCATGTTTGATTGATGCTACCAATTAATCCATGCATAATGTGGAGATGTTTAGTTGAGATGTTTTTTTGTATATGCTATTCTAGATCATGCCATGCCTCTTGATGCCTTATATATGTCCTGTAGCATATGTTTTCATTGCCATGAACATGCTTATATAATGTTCCAGATTTCTATTAACTTCATGATGCATTGTTGTGAGCTTTTTATTGAGTGATACATGCCACTTCTGGAGATGCTCTAGTTACATGAGTTGTAGTATGCTATGATTACTGTGATCACATGCCATGTTTGCTAATTTTGGAGATCATATGCCTCTGTTTCATGCTTGCGAACATGCTATCGTAATGTTGCTGTCTTACACTTGCTGACACTGTTCCAACATTCAATCTTGTCATGTTGTTTCCCACTAATCCATGAGCCATATGTTTATGATGCAATGATCTTAATTGCTCTTTGTTATGTATACTTTGATGCCATGCCCTTGGTTGCTATGTTTACTTGCTGTAGATTGTATCTTTCTTGCTCTCAATTTGCCATCATATTAACTTTGCTCATGCATATGCTGCTGTGTTATTAAGTTGCATTTTGCATTGATCATATTGGTTTAATCTTGATGCTTATGAACCTGAACTTTATCGATATTTGAAGTGTGTTATCTTTACATGAAGTACATGTCAAGTTTGTGCTCATAAGATTCCTGTAGCATGTTGTTTTGATGTTTGCAAAGTGCCTACTTGCTGTTTTGGGCAGATTGTTGTTATATCTTGTTTGGAGTGTATGTGTTGCACCGTTGCTCCGTTTTGAGCATGCTCTATATGAAACTTGCTTAGATTTGCATGTAGTTTTGTCTTATCATGCTGGATTCATGTTTTGAGAGTGTTTGCTTGATGTTTGAATGAATTTTGCATCAATGCCATGTTTAACTTGTTTTGCTCATATCTTCTAGGCCGTAGCTCCGAACTAAATGAACTTTATATGTAACTTGACTAGAATTTCGTGTAGATCATCTTGGTGCATTTTAACTTGCTGTTTAACAAATTGAACATAAGGTTTATTCAGATCTGGACCAATTTCGAAATTTGCATATGAGGACTTATCGGATTTGTTATATGTTGTTTTCTGCCTCATTTAAACTTGCTTTGATGTGTTGCTCTTGTATGCAGCATCTCTTGCCCTGAGTAGCATCATATATCCTTTGTCATGCATCATGATTGGTTGAGCATCTTGTCATGTTTATGTGTTGTGTGTTTACCATGTGGTTTGCTCCTTTCCGGTTGTGCTTCTTCTCGATAGTTCCGTTTCGTTGCGATCGTGAGGATTCGTCCGTCTATGCTTGGTTCGTCTTCGTCCATTCGTCTTCTTCATGGACTCCTTCTTCCTAGCGGGATTTTAGGCAAGATGACCATTACCCTAGATCTCACTACTATCATTGCTATGCTAGTTTCTTCGTTCTATCTCTATGCTGCGCTACCTATCACTTGTTCATAAAGCCTCCCAAATTGCCATGTCAGCCTCTAACCTTTTCACCCTTCCTAGCAAACCGTTGCTTGGCTATGTTACCGCTTTGCTCAGCCCCTCTTATAGCGTTGTTAGTTGCAGGTGAAGTTGAAGATTGCTCCATGTTGGACAGGATTATGTTGGGATATCACAGTATCTCTTATCTTAATTAATGCATCTATATACTTGGTAAAGGGTGGAAGGCTCGGCCTTATGCCTGGTGTTCTGTTCCACTCTTGCCGCCTTAGTTTCCGTCATACCAGTGTTATGTTCCTTGATTTTGTATTCCTTACGCGGCCGGGTGTATGGGAACCCCTTGGCAGTTTGCCTTGAATAAAACTCCTCCAGCAAGGCCCACATTGGTTTTACATTTACCTAACAACCTATTACCTTTCCCTTGGGAGTAATTAACCCAAGGGTCATCTTATTTTACCCCCTCGGGCCAGTGCTCCTCTGAGTGTTGGTCCAAACTAGAGCACCGTGCGGGACCGTCTCTTGGCAACTTGGGTTATGTTGGTACTTGTACGCTTAGCTTATCCCGTGTGCCCTGAGAACGAGATATGTGCAGCTCCTATCAGGATTTGTCGGCACAGTCGGGTGGTCTTGCTGGTCTTGTTTTACCATTGCCGAAATGTTTTGTAACCGGGATTCCGAGACTAATCGGGTCTTCCTGGGAGAAGGAACATCCTTCGTTGGTCGTGAGAGCTTATGATGGGCTAAGTTGGGACACCCTGCAGGGTTTAAACTTACGAAAGCCATGCCCGCGGTTATGTGGCAGATGGGAATTTGTTAATGGCCGGTAGAGAACTTGGCACCAGATTTGAGTTAAAACACATCAACCGCGTGTGTAGCCGTGATGGTCTCCTTTCGGCGGAGTCCGGGAAGTGAACATGGTTTTTGGGTTATGTTTGAACGTAAGTAATTTCAGGATCACCCCTTGACCCTTTCTAGCTTCTCGACCATTGCGTTGCTTCTCTTCTCGCTCTTATTAGCGTATGTTAGCCACCAGATATGCTTAGTCGCTGCTGCAACCTCACCACTTATCCTTTCCTTACCCATTAAGCTTTGCTAGTCTTGATACCCATGGTATGGGATTGCTGAGTCCTAGTGGCTCACAGATTACTACAACAACAGTTGCAGGTACAGGTTATGCAATGATCATGACGCAAGAGCGATGCTTGCTTGTTTTGAGTTCTTCTTCTGCTTCGTCATTCAGGGGATAGGTTCCAGATCGGCAGCCTGGGCTAGCAGGGTGGATGTCATTTGTGCTTCTGTTTGTGTTTCATCCGTAGTCGGATGTTGCTCTTATGTATGATGATGTTGTATTCGTGTGGCATTGTATGCCTCTTGTATGTATCTCCAACTATTATGTAATGGTACGATGTAATGATATCCACCTTGCAAAAGCGTCTCCAATATGCGCTTCTATCCTTGGTGGGACCTTCAAGTTCCTTTGTGATAGGGTCGCATATTGGGCGTGACACGACTCTTGCAGTTTCTTCTCTGAGAATCACATTGTCTGCACATTTATATGAAACTACACTTTTGAAGTGCTAAAAATAGATATCTAGAATTCATAAAATACTTCATATGCTCAATACTACAAATCTGAAATTCAAAAGACATTCATTTCTGAAAGTAATCTCAAAATACACAACACAAAACATAATTCACAACTTGCAAGTACCGACAACCCTAAGCTCCTCCTGACAATTCACAACCTACCCGGTTATTTTTTGCCTCTGCCATTCTTGACATGTGGGTCCCCATTGTCATCTATGCACACCACATCCAACACTTGCCAAAACTTCGTCCCTGGGTTTCTCTATTTTTTGCACACTCGACATTGTGTGGGCATTTTGAAAATAGCATATCTTTTTGACTGTGCATCATATGAAGATGTGTAATGCATGAATGTTGATCAGCATGATGTTAAAAGCTGGTAGTTCCATCTTCGACCATGAATAAAACTTTCAACATGATGTTATCCCTATTTGAAATGGGCATGTTAATATAAATGCTCTGCTTCTGAAACTTGCAGTTTCTTATTTGAAACTGAAACTTGCAGTTTCTTCTCTGAGAATCACATTGTCTGCACTTTTATATGAAACTAGATTTTTTGAAGTGCTAAAAATAGATCTGTAGAATTCATAAAATACTTCATATGCTCAATACTGCAAATCTGAAATTCAAAAAGACATGCATAACTGAAAGTACTCTCAAAATACACAACACTAAACACAATACACAACCTGCAAATACTGACAACCCTAAGCTCCTCCTGACAATTCACAACCTGCTCGACTATTGGGTTGGGGGGGGGGCAGTCCCCTCCTAATCCTCGATGGCAGACAGCCGCCCCGTGAGATGATGTGAATGGCGAGGGAGAGGATGGCGGGGATGCGTCATTGGGCCAACAACTTTTCTCCTCTTGCAGTTGGGTTCGGTCAACGAAGAATCCACCGACTCGCTCTAGCATGACACCCTCACAAACGACACCCTGTAGATGCTCGATCCTTCAATTTCTGGTGGATGCTCCATCTTGGACCGACACTCCCACCACCGCTGCCTCATGATCGGATTCGGTGAATCTGTTTGCTCCATGGCCCAGAGGAGCAGCTCTATGTACTCCTGCGCGACTCCCTTCGGGATAGGGCTGGAAAAAAAGCTCGAAGCTCACGAGCTAAACAAGTAGCTCGTGACTCGGCTCGCATCGACTCGAACTCAAAGAATAACGACTCGAGCTGAGCTTTAGTTTAAGATCGTTTACATACCAAGTTAAATGAGCCAATCTCACGAGTACTCGTGTAACTCGTTAGTCTCGATACAATAGATCAGCCAATCCCAATACAAAGAAAGATCAGCCACTAAAAAACCTAGGTCGCAAGTGCATAACCCAAGGCCTAGCTGTTGAAGGCCTAGCCTCCTAGAAGACTCATGCGTTACAAGGAAATTAGAATTGTTTAGTGATATATATGTTTAATATATACATCATCATTTTTATTATATTTGAGGGCTTTATCTTTATATATTTAACGATCTTAACAAGCTAAACGAGCCAGCTTGCGAGTTATACGAGTTGAGCCAATCTTGGGTTTGAGCTCAATATAGTAACGAGTCGATTTGAGCTATCTCATTAACGAAACAAGCTCTAGCGAGTCGAGATGAGTTGGCTCGACTCGACTCGTATTCTAGCCCTACTTCGGGAGTATCGCCGCCTTTCCGCTCTGTTGTAGTTATTTGGCCATGGATGTCGCCGTTGCCACTAGTTGGTCCTTGTTGTCAAACCAAGACTATATCTCCAACATCCTAGCTAGCTTCACAGGGTCGCATTTGCGATCCTCACATATCAATTGTACTCCTCCATCGATCTACTTATCCATAGCACCTTCACTCGCCGGTGGTGGTTTTTTAATGGAAGAGGAGAGGAGCGGCGCTGGTTTTCGATTGGAACAGGATGGGAGGGGCGGTGGTTTTGAAATGGAAGAGGAGAGGAGCGGCGCTGGATTTAGATTGGAACAGGAGAGGAGCAGCGGTGGTTTAAGAGGAGAGGAGCAGCGCCAATCTTGGAAGTATCTTTTTGTTTTGCGTATTTTGGGTCAAAGTTTGACCATGTACTGTATCTGAAGCAAAATGTGAATGCATGTCACCAAAAATTGTATCATTTGGTGTGTATTTGAATGTACTTTCAAATTATATTATTTTTGTAGCATATAACATGGATACAGAATTATATTATCGGAGAGCAGCGGGCCAGACCGACTGTCCGTCTGGGTGCAACACGAACGCGTCAGGCATGTCGTATACATGTGTACCGCCGTTTTGTTGAGGCTTTGCTCCATGGAGCAATCCATCGATACAAAATTATATTTAAAAGTCGAGGGCGGGGATTTTTGCGTGCGGTAGGCGGGGCAGTTCCACCTAGTTGGTTCGGTAGAGAGGCGAGAAGATGAGGGAGTAGGCTGTTGCAAACATAGGGCTGTGTGAGTTGACAGTGAGTTTCTACTGGAGAAACGGGGCCCCGTGATTTGACTTGTCATTATCATTTTAACTGCGGCGCTACGACCGGCGTGAGTCTCCCGATTCCTGACCACCTCCATGGTATACAGGTGCCAAGTACTGTATACTCCTTTTGGCAAATGGAATAAATACTACTCCCCCTCTCTTAGTTTACAAGGTGTGCGCGTACCCCTAGGTCGTCAATTTGACCAACCTAATAGATGTCATATACAGTATTACAAAAAACATACCATTATAAACTTCAGATGTTCTATTTTCAAATGGTATAATTTTTGTGTTATATAGTTTATATTACTGTGATAAAATTGACAACCTAGGTATACACGCAGGACTTGTAAGCTGAAACAGAGGGAGTATGAAGAAAGAGATAGAGAGAAGTAAAAAAATAACTCTTATAGCCAACCTTACAACTAACCTTGTTGCATGAGTGACTAAGTGATGACTATGTATGACATGCCAACATCAGATAGCCTAACGCACCTGGACGGAGGAAGTAGTTTCATGCATGCGAGGTAGGCAAAAAATGCTCATTTATAGCTGTCTGAAATCTCCAAGGGCGTGACCGCGCGAGCGAGGCAATGGTCGTGGTAGGCGCGACCATGATACGGGCTGCTGACAGCCCTTGGATCTGAGATCGAACGGTTGCATGCTAAGTTGCTGAAAATTTGCAGAAAAACCCTCCAGGATAGGATATTCACCCATAGGTCTAGAATCACGCCATGCAACCGTGCGATCTCAGATCCAAGGGCTCTCGGAAGCCCGTATAATGGGAGCATGGAAAGCCCTGCCGTTTGCACGCCCCACTCAGCATTTTTACAATTGGAAAACTGCTAGCGGTTTGCTCCTACTCGTCCCCAGCCGTCCTTTAACATTATGGCAGTTTGCTCCTAGTCGTCCCGTCCTTTCACATTACAGCAGTTCCACTAATCCTAACCTTCCTCCAAAATCCATGGCCTCCGAAATCTCCATGATTGGCGGTGAGTACAAGGTTAGAACCATCACCGGCGATGAGTTCGACGTCATCTACACCCATTCTTCCGCGCGGTGAAAGGATTCCTTGCTCGCTTCAGACGCATGTTCGAAAACTCAAAGGCAAAATGGGTCGCTGGGCTAGATGTTGAGTACACCACAGTCCTGGGAAAAGAGAAGAATCTAAAGGAGGAAGAGAAGAAGAAGCCCACCATGATCCAGGTTTGCGTGCATAACTTGTGCTTGGTCTACCACATATGCCATGCCGACGTTGAGTGCGAGGAATTTAAGAACTTTCTCGGGGGCAGCAAAGTCAAATTTGTTTCTGTAGACTTTACGAACGACAAAGAAGTCCTGGGTCAGATAGGCCTCGTTGTAGGCCAGCTCGACCTCTAGAAGAATGTTCCGTTGTCCTCCCGTCAGCCTTCAATGCTGAACCTGGCAGCAGCCATGGTTGATCCTTCGTACAGTAAACTGACAAAACATCCGCACAAGTTTTATCGTGCATGGCAGTGGAATGTACTAGATAGAGAGCACATCAATTACGCTGCAATGGATGCCTACCTTTGTTTCAATATCTACAGGGGTTGGATGAAGAGCGAGAGCCAAGTGTGCGGTTCAAGCAAAGAAGTATCGGCCAAGAGGAAGAGGGACAAGGACGAAGTCGAGCATGTGGGCGAGGAGTCCGATTAAGGTGGAAGTGTCATTGCTCATGGTGGTTGTAATGCATTCTCTACCGGATTAGTTGCTTAGTTTAATTTCAAGGTGCTTCGTTTTATTTGAGGGGTGTGTTGTGCTGAGCCCCCAACAGAACTATGTTATGTTCCTTCTCATTACTTTAACTCTTCAGTATGTACATACCAGTATTTCTTATAGTTCATTTTGTAGTTGGCAGTACTACCACTCATTTCTTCACATTATATACGTATAATATATATGGCCAACATCATATAGCCAGCAGTTTAGTTGTCAAAGAATTTCAGGGTGCTTAGTTTTATTTGAGGGGTGTGTTGTGCTGGACACCATTTTTGTGACCCAAATCTCTTTTTCCATGTTATCATGACATAAATAACTATGGACCAACATGCCACCTCTCCTTCTATCTCACTACAGTACAATCAAGTGTGGGGCCTACTTGATCCCAACAACATTCTTGTTTTCCTGTAAAATTATTCGCTTGGTTACTCCTGACAAGCGAGGACACACTTATCATTATGAGATAGAGAGAATTGACATGTGGTTCTAGGCTTATTTTTGTCATATAACATGGTCAACAGGTTTGACGTGAAAATAATAATGTGTAATGGCATTTTTGACCAAACATCTAACGAAACGATGGCATTTCTGGGATATCTAATTGCATTTTTGAGCAAACATCTCACGGATCGATGGCATTTTTGAGTAGTTTTAACTTCTAATGGCAAAACTGAGTAGTGGGACATAACTAGTGGCATAAATAATAAAAACCCAAGAATTAAATATGTATGCAAATTTCTTTAGTTCAATTTAGGACCCCATCTAAGTATGTACTAGATTTTTTAATAATACTATATGCATAATTTGGCGACGAGTGCTCTCTATATGTACCACCTTTTTGCTTTAATTTCATCTTGTTAGTTTTGCTCCATGGCGTAATCCATCGATACTACTACTGTACAGAAGTATACATTTAAAAGGCTAGATGGTGTGGCAGTGTCGCTTGGCCGATTTCACGAGAGGCGAGTGTTGGAACACGTGGTACCCTACGCTAGCGTCAAATAAAATTTTCTACCGCGCACCCAAGATCATGCTGCTGGAAATAGATTACGAGATCGGGTTTACCACTAGACGCGCAGTCACCACAGCGGAAGTAGAGTTGGTGATGCGTGTGGTCGATCCCTCGGCCCGTCTCCTCCTCTTGTTGTCGATCTCCCGCGAACATCAAAGACCCGCGAACGGTGCCTCGCGGTTCCCTCGAACGGTTCGTCCAAGCACCGCAGATGCGATGCCTCCAACATATCCACACGTGCGAGGTGCAGCGGCGGGCGGCGGACTGCTAGGTCTGGTCGCACGTCTTGGGCGTGGGGAGTGGCGACGACTATTGAGGGTTGGAAAGATTAACCCTAAGTGGTGCACCCACTCCCCTTTATATAGACCTCCGAGGTGGGCTCAACACTTGAGCCCACTAGAAGTCTGCGTCCATTTCCACTCGGATCCAATCCATATGGGCTGCAACCCCTTAAGTGTGTGACCCTATAGGTTCACGTACACATGGACATGACCAGAGTCGATAGTTGGTAGCAGCTCCTAGCAAAACGTGCCAACTCCCATCCCATGTGTGCGTAAAGTCGTTTGACGAACCTCGACAATGTGTCATATGCATCATTCCTTTTGCCTCACGATATTTGTTGTCAAGCTCAAGGCGAGTACTTGTCACCCTTGTGATAGCTCGACCTCTCTTCTCGAAACGGTGATACAGATTCTCGAACTGGGTTAACACTTAACCCAAGTCGCATTTCCATGCTTTCCGAATCTGACCACTCAAGAGGGCCCAGAGGATATATCTCCAAATAGAAAGGGCAAATCCCATCTTGGTCAACCATGTCTCGCGACATGTTTCACGACTCACCCGAAAGCTACCTTTATAACTACCCAGTTACGGAGTAGCGTTTGATAGACCCTAAGTGAGTTGATCCTCATCCCGAGAACATGCGAGGACCTCAGGTCTAGGACATGGCATATACATTGTACTTGAGACTAACAAATGACAATATCTCACTGCGTCTTAAAGTGGGTCTGTCCAACTCGGTGATTTCCATCCCCGAGCCCATACTATCGGTTTAGCATCTCCATGCACATGACCTGTGAAACATAGTCATCAACCGAGTCGTATACTAGTCAAGGATATGTGTTCACATAACCTTATCAACTAGGGACCATTAGAACTATCATCATACAATAAATAGTACCACAAACAAGTCACATACTTATTGATACATATCATTGATGATGTTCAAGGACAATACAAAGGACTCATGAATACATGTGGAAATATCATCATCACATGATTGCCTCTAGGGCATATCTCCAACAGTCTCCCACTTGCACTAGAGTCAATCATTTAGGCTTCGTATGCCCATGGAGCTCATGTGTGCCTCATGCTTCGACCGTGGGAGAGGCTTCGACAATGGATCAGCGACATTGGCATCCGTGTGCACCTTGCATATGTTTACATCACCTCTTTCGACAATGTCGCGAATAAGGTTATAACGCCTGAGTATGTGTTGGGTTTTATGATGGTTCCGTGGTTCCTTAACTTGCGCAATGGCACCACTATTATCACAATAGAGGTCCAATGGCTTAGACACGCCCTCAACCACACCAAGATCAGAAATGAAATTCTTCACCCAAACACCTTCTTTTGCAGCTTCCGAAGCTGCAATGTACTCTGCCTCTGTTGTAGAATCAGCTACCGTATCTTGCTTGGAGCTCCTCCAGCTCACTGCTCCTCCGTTCAGAATGAACACAAACCCAGATTGCGATCGACTATCATCCCTATCGGTTTGGAAACTAGCATTGGTGTAACTCTTTACAACGAGCTCATCCTCACCTCCATAAACCAGGAACATATCCTTAGTCATTCTCAGGTACTTAAGGATATTCTTAAGCATTGTCCGATGACTCTAACCTGGATCAGCCTGATATCTTCCCACCACGCTAAGAGCAAAGCTAACATCGGTACGAGTATATACCATATCATACATGATGGACCCAACAGCCGAAGCATATGGAATCCCATCCATGCGTGTTTACTCATCAGGAGTCAAAGGACTGTGAGTCTTGCTAAGACTAATGCCATGTGACATGGGCAAGAAAACTTTCTTGGAATCTTGTTGAACCGCTTCAACACCTTGTCAATATGCGCACTCTGGCTTAATCCAATAAGCCTTCTCGATCTATCTCTATAGATCTTTATACCCAAAATATAAGATGCTTCTCCCAAGTCTTCATCGAAAAACTATTTTCCAACGAGTCCTTGATAGATTCAAGCATTTGAACATCATTTCCAATCAATAATATGTCATCCACATATAAGATAAGAAATGCAACTGAGCTCCCACTGACCTTCTTGAATACACAATGATCACAGTCGTTCTTGATGAAGCCAAACTCTTTGACCGCTTCATTAAAATGAATGTTCCAATTCCGAGATGCTTGCCTTAACCATAAATGGAACTCTAAAGCTTGCATACCATGCTAGACTTCTTTGGATCGACAAAACCCTCGGGCTATGTCATATACACATCCTCAGTTAAATTTCCATTAGGGAAAGCCGTTTCGACATCCATCTGCATATTTCATAGTCGAAATATGCCGCTATAGCAAGAATGATCCGAATTGATTTAGGCATCGCTACTGGTGAGTAAATCTCATCGCAGTCAACTCCTTGAACTTGTCGATAAACTTTAGCGACAAGTCGAGCCTTATGGACTGTGACATTTCCGCCCACATTAGTTTTCTTCTTAAAGATCCACTTGCACTCAATGGGTCGAACGCCATCTGGCAGATCAGCCAAGTTCCAAACTCGATTGTCATCCATGGACTTTAATTCGGATCTCATGGCCTCAAGCCATAACTTGGAATCAGGGCTCTCCATTGCTTCCGCATATGTAGTCGGCTCATTATTCTCCAAGAACAACACATTGCAGTCATGAAAATTGCGTAACCTTTCCGACCTCCATGGAACAGGCATCGACTCTACCACGTGTTCCCTGACTAATTCTGCTATGACAGAATCACCTACTAGAACGTCCCCGTGTGGTTCTCAAATTTCTTCGAGTCGGACCGTCCTCCCACTAGCCTTCCGACTGAGAAACTCTTTTTCAAGGAAAACTCCATGTCGAGCGATAATCACTTTGCCCTCTTCATGGTTGTAGAAGTATATCCCAAGGTTTCCCTTGGATATCCCACGAATATGCACTTGTCCGATTTGGGAGTGAGCTTGTCCGATTGGAGTCGCTTGACATATGCTTCACATCCCCAAACTTTCAGAAAAGACAAACTGTGACTCTTCGCAGTCCATATCTCATATGGTGTCTTATCTATGGACTTAGATGGTACCCTATTTAGTGTGAAAGCTGCAGTTTCTAGAGCGTATCCCCAAAATGACGAGGGTAAATCCGACTAACTCATCATTGACCGGACCATGTCTAATAGAGTCCGATTCCTCCATTCTGACATGCCATTTCTTTGTGGCGTACCCGGGGGAGTCAGTTGTGGGACTATTCCACGACTCTTCAGATGATCGTCAAACTCCTGGCTCGTATACTCACCGCCATGATCAGATCATAGAAGTTTGATTTTCTTGCCGAGTTGATTTTCCACTTCGTTTTGAAACTCCTTGAACTTTTCAAAAGTTTCTGACTTGTGCCTCATCAAGTAGACATATCCATATCTACTCAAGTCGTCGGTAAAAATCACGAAGTATTGGCAACCACCTCTGGCTGTCGTGCTCATTGGTCCACATACATCACTATGTATAAGTTCCAACAGCTCAGACGCCCTCTTGCAACTCTTTTCAAAAGGAGTCTTAGTCATCTTACTGAGTAGGAAAGATTCGCATGTCTCGAATGATTCAAAATCAAACAAAGTTAGAATTCCATCATCATGGAGCTTCTTCATGCGCTTTTGACTAATGTGTCCTAGTCGACAATGCTAGATGTAAGTTGGATTTATCTCATTAGGCTTGTGCCTCTTAACATTTATGTTATAGACTGGTTGACCTTCAAGATCTAGGATAAATAACCCATTCACAACGGGTGCAAAGCCATGAAACATATTATTCAAATAAATAGAACAACCATTGTCCTTAATACTGAATTCATAACCTTGTCTCATCAAACATGAGGCAGAAATAATGTTTCGACTGAAAGCAGGAAGATAATAACAATTATCAAGTTCCATTACAAATCTTGAAGGTAAATTAAGTTGCATAGTGCTGACGGCCAATGCAGCAACTCTTGCTTTATTCCTGACGTGTATGTCAACTTCTCCTCTTGTGACATTCCTAATTCTGCTTAGCCCCTGCATCGAGTTGCATATGTGAACAACCGATCCGGTATCATATACCCAAGAGCTACTAGAAACATTAGCAAGATAAATGTCTATAACATATACAACAAGTGTACCTGAAGAAGAAGTCATACTTCCAGTCTTCTTTCCCTCCTCGGCAAGCCACTTGCTGCAGTTCCTTTTCCAGTGTTCGGGTTCCTTGCAATGAAAGCAAATACTCCCCGAGGTCGTCCCTAACTTGGGCGCAGCGGCGGCAGTTGGAGTTGCCTCCTTCTCTTTGCCCTTTGCCTTAGCCTTTTTCTTGGACCAGCTCTTCTTGAAATTAGACAAGTTCTGCACCATCAACACTTGACAATGTGTACCTTTCTTGATATCCTGGTCTGCCACTTCGAGCATCCCATGCAATTCAGTGAGCTTCTTTTCCATCCCATGCATATGGTAGTTCGAGATGAATGGCCCATAGCTATCCGTAAGAGAACCTAGATTTGTATCTGTGAACAACTCATCCCCTAGAGGGAAGCCCAACCGATCTAAAGCTTGCGTGTGTCCGATCATCATGATCACATGTGGGCTTAGTGAATCACCCTCTTTCAGCTTACAATCAATCAAGGATAACCAGACATTGAACCTTTCGGTCCTAGCCCGCATTTGAAACATGCTCTTGAGGTTCTCGATCATATCGAAAGCCTCAATATTTTCGAACTACTGCTGTAGATCGGGCTCCATAGAAGCCAGCATGAGACAACTGATCGTGTTTGATTCATCAACAAGTTTCTTGTAGGCATTTCTGGTTGTGGCATTAGCATTATCAGCAGGTTCCTCTGGAAGTGAATTCTCTAGAACTTGTTCCTTTTTCTCATGCCTAAGAACAATTCTCAGGTTTCTATACCAGGTGGTAAAATTTGTTCCATTCAATTTATATTTTTTTAGGATTGATTTGAACGCAAAAGGGGTAACTTGAGCAGGTGGTGCCATTTATCTACAACAGAAATACATAAAACACTAAGACATGTAATCTTGAAGAGTAATTCATATTAAACATTTTAATAAGATCATTACTCCCACTAAAATCAACATCCCTCGGTTGATATCAACATGTCAACTAGTGAGATTTTGCATCACCACTAGAGGACAAGATCACTCGGTAAGCAACTCTTGCTAATCGTATCTCTATACGGCTCTTGTTGTTGGGGACATATCTTGCGTTGCCAACTCCTATGCCTCGTGGCCCAAAACTGTTTTGATAGCCACGACAAGTTAACCAATGCTTCGCGTGTAAGTGTTCGACACAAACCCATATAGGCCCACCACTAAATATACTTGACATGTGAAGGTGCAACAATTGCAGAGGCATTTATACTTGACATTATTTGATGGATCACCCTACTTAAAAAATCTACCATGCAAAATAAGGGTGCATAAAAGGGATAAACTTTCACAGGCAATTTATATATGTGTGATATGGTATAGCACTACAAAAAAATACACTTCCGTGGTGATACGTGTTTGTCATAGTAGGTCACGTTTTCTGTCATGCATGTACATCCATGACAATTTTATGACAGAATCAAAATAGTCATACATGTGTTGTCGTAGACTTGTTCCTTGACATCACCAAAATTATCATGACGGAAGTGTCCACTTCCATCATGATAAATCACGCATCATAGAAGTGCTTTCATCAAGGGTGACTGACATGTGGCATCCATCGTAACGATATGCCGTTAAGCTACCGGGCCCGGTTTTGGATTCGATAACCCGCTAACAGGCATGACCAATGCCGATTTTCCACGTGTAAAATTATCATTGGCCAACGGAACCACGTGTCAGCTCCGCGTTGGCACAGGTGCCACTCATCCAATGGGCGAGATGCGCCTATGATATGTTGACACGTGGACTGGCCCAAAAGTGGCCCGTAAAGATTAAATGGGCCGGCCCAACTAAAGGCCCACAAGATTTTGCAGACCATAATGGGCCGGCGCAGATAAAGGCCCACAAGATTTTGCGGACCATAATGGGCCGACCCAGCTAAAGGCCCATAAGATTTTGCAGACCATAATGGGCCAACTCAGCTAAAGGCCCACGAGATTTCGTTGACCATAATGGGCCGGCCTAGCTAAAGGCCCATAAGATTTTGAGGACACTAGGCCGGCCCATTAACAAGCTGCCATGTTTTGGGCCAAATGCCAGCCCATATTTGATCCGATCCATTAACAGTCTGCCACGTTCCGGGCCTAATAAAGGCCCATATGAGATCCGGCCCGTTAAAGGCCTACCACGTTCTGGGCCAAATTACGGCCCAAATCAGATCCGGCCCTTTAAAAGGCTTTGTCTAAATTATGGCCCATATTTGGCCCGTCAACTGGACGCTATGCTTTTGGGCCCACTTTCTAAAGGCCCATTTAGTAATTCGGCCTGATATTAGTTTCGGCCTATTAAAGGCCCGTTTAACATTTCGGTCCTATATTTATTTTGGCCTGTTAATAGCCCAGCATATAGTTGGGCCTAACTACGGCCCGGTTTGCATCCAGCCTGCTCACAACCGATAATCTGATTGGGCCAAACAAGGACCAAGACAATTTTGGCCTATTAACGGCCCATGATGTGATTGGCACAATCATGGGCCGGGGTCTATTTCGGCCTGCTGCTAGCCCGTGAGCTGTCCGGAACGTTTCTTGCCCAACCTACTTTTCAGACTCCTAAAAGCCCATTGAGTTTTCTTGCAAAAATAGGGCCGACAGTTTACTCGGCCTATTAAAAGCACGAATCTACTAGTGGGCCTGTTTACATTTAGGCCTGTTAACGAACAAAGATGACTGGGCCCATGATGCGGATCATACATAGTGATTTGCATGACGGCTCGATTATGTATCATAATTTTATGGTTTGGGCAGTTTACTGCAAAGACATGATATATATACAGTAAAATAACTTCAGCATCGTGAATAAGAAAAACCTAGACTATACAATAAAGATATTACGGCATATTACATCCACTGGGCATCAAAGTTCACCACTATGATAATAAAGCACAAGCAGACAACATATTACAACACTGGGCATCAAAGATCACCACCAGTGCAAATAAACACGCCGACAAAATAATATACAAAACCGACAACACTTCAATAGAGTTCAAGAAAGGTTAGCCCTGCTCGGGAGCTGTAGCGTAAGCAGCTGAGCAAGATGATGAGACTGTGCTTGTTTGACACTTATATCCTCCTCACTCTGAAAGATAAATAAGCAGACAGATGATAGGTTTTGCACATATAAGTATCAGTGCTGATAATTCATCACATTTCTTACTGATGAATAAACTAACACAATTCAAAATAGCATTAACACAATATGGTATTGTTCAGGTCAAGACATGGTAGGAAATGACATTGTGAAGGAGTTGGCAGCTTCACGACACCACTTTATTATAGAGCAAGAACTCATAAGTATCAATGGTTAGTGTGCTGTCAATTTATCCCATTTTAGATTGGCAAATAAAGAGACGGTTCAAATAATACTAGAATGATATGACATTGTTCATAGTTAAGAAATTGCAGAATATGACATTGTGCTGTAGTGGGTAGGTTCACCACACCACTGGATTATGGATCAAGAACAGAAGCATACATGCAGTGGAAAAGAAGATCACTTGCTCTATATAGTTTAATTTACATGGTATGAAGAAAGAACTTGGTTGTACAACTGAAAACTTAAACTGAGAAGGACAAACTTTTGTTTATGAACTACATAATAAACTTTAAACATGTAATTTGATGCAAACAACAAAAATAAACAGCTATTGCAGTCATGCCTAACCAAATATACAAAACAAAGTTTGAAGGCTTGAGAAGGACAAACTTACATTATTGGTGAAGACATGCTCTATAAAGCCCTTGTCCATGCTGATGGGGGGGGGGGGCAATTCAAGAAGTTTACCATAGAATCTTCTTCATAAGCATTGCCTTTATTCTACATTTTGTTAAGAGTAAATATAGATGTGATAATATAAGAAAAAATGGAGAATATTTAAGATAAGATGAAGAGTGATGCTACATAACCAAGTAGCTATAAATGTAAGTACAATGATACAGGCAAAAGGTACATCCAAGAGGAATGCAGAGCTAAACTTCTTCAGTAACATCGGTGTTATCCAACCTTATGGTAAGAGTAAATATAGATCCGATGTGTAGAAAATGGAGGGCAAAGGAAAATACGCTGCAGAGTGATGGTACATGGATAACTACCTGTCAATATAAGTACACTGATAAAGGACAGTAGGTACTTACAAGAACAATGCAGAGCTAAAAAATTTCATTGGCATTGGATATATTCTACACTAATGTAACCATTCATAAAGATCAGATAATTTGGAGCAAACAATTGATAAGCAAGCTATCATGCATACTGCTGTCACATAATGAACCAATTATGTATGCAAGTACATTAATATAGGACAACAGGTACTAACAAGAGCAAAGCAGCGGGCAACATACTTGCGATATCCTACCGTTGTTTTCAAACCGGAATTCTTCTTCAAGAAGATTTCCTGCAAAAAAGATCCGTAAAGCACATGCGGAAAAGTAGAAGTTCAAATTGTCATGTGATATCATAGATAGTACCTCATCCTAGGAACGAGACCAGTGCATAGCAAGGTTTTTCCATTCAATGTCTTCTAAATTTAGCACATGAGACTTCACCGGAAATTCATTTATAGACTTGCCATCAAAGTGTGATTTCCTTAGGTAACAGCGATACTGCTGCAATGCTTCCTTGAAAAGCGCAAGCAAGCTTTGCTCGTCATGACTATCCAGATTGACCCTCGCCTACTTACAACAATGTAATGTAAATCATTGATGTGTTCAATCAGCAGAAAACAGGAAAATAATAACCATGAATAATAGCACTTACACGTAAGTGGGACAGGAAGATGTGAAAATGGTGTTTGTCTTCACTATAATCTTTCCATGATGGGAATATATGCACGTAGTCCCTAACAACATTGAAAGCATTGTCTTTTAAACTGGGAATAATTGGAATGGGGTTCCAATCTGCAGGAATTGACCGTCTCTGCAGTTGGGATAGGTCTTCGACCAGTGGACTTACTGTACTTTTTGCTGGAGTGGAATTTTTCTGTGGTACGGCTGGTGCTATGGCAACTGAAATCGGCATACCTTTTGCTGGAGTGCATGTCCTGTGTGGTGGGGCTAGTGGTGTGGCCAGTGAAGTATGGGTACAGTCTGCTGGAGTCGGTCCTGTATTTTGTGTCACTGGTTGTACAACCAATATAAGTGGGGTGCTGTTTGATTTCTCCGGCACCATCACGTTTTCAAGGACTTTGCTGGTGCTCCTTCAGGTTTGGCAATCACCCTCTTCCTTTTTGATGTCTGATGCACAAGAACAACATTTGAGTGAAAAAACATGGTATGATGATAGATGGAATATGTATTAATAATGGATGGGCATAGCATCTCGACATATATGATGAGTAAACTAAGCAGATGGTGGTGCAACAAAGTAGAAGAAATGCAAGACAACATATGCAAGATACGCGCAATCAATAAAACCTTGCCAAATTAGAACATGCACCTTGATGGGTGAATTGGACAGGCCATCTGCCTTTGACTCCTCGAGGTTAGAATAGTCATTAGGATCATATTTTGAACAAGAATCTATAGGTGGGGAGCGTACGAGTTTCATTGCATCCAGAATGGCACTCAATGCCTTGGTGCCAATTTTGCAAGTCATTGCAGTGTGCCACAATATTCTTCTGATGCGCGGATTCTTATAGTCACTGTAATTACGTATAATATCTGAAAACCATGAAAACATAAATAGTAGTGAGATTATCTTTGTAATGCAGTGGATATTCTAATATAGGGGCGCCCCTGTAAACCCTTGTGTGCTATCACTGGATTCTGATGGGAGAGCTCATGTGTGCTATAATATGGTGCATGCATTAATATAATCTGGCACAAGTACACAAAAAATAGGCTCTAGAAGTAAGGATAGTTGGCAGATGATAGGTTCATAATATACTATATAGAGAGTTTATTGCCAAACCATGATAACAAGAGCACACAACAACTAGGCAGATCGTAGTGTACATAAAAGGGGTACACGATAACCATGATATATAAATCGGGAAAGTGAAACTGGCTGGAAAATACGGTGTTGTATTGCCGCTACTAATTGAAAGCCCATCGATCACGTACAGGCTAGCTCTATCAGCTATTGATTGCAGATGTCCCTGCTCCCCTTCCTGACAAGGAACATACTTTACATACTAAATACAGAATAACAAAAGAGGAACATGTTAAAGAACAGAAGAGGAAGCATATTCTTGAGGTTCCGCTTCATTGCATACAATGTTGGTTGCCCACTCATGATGAATCACAACGCCCAAAGAAATTCAATTCCATGCTATCTCTCTATATGTGACCACATGCATTTGGAAAATCAAGTGGGAGCATTACCTGACAATTAAATGTGTGTCTCTTAACTAATATCAGTATCATATCACAATTCGTATTTGAAGAAGTAAGCTTTGGACTTATGATTGGTGTGTTTAGCTTCAAGAGTGGACTGCTGCTAGTGCGACACAAATTAGTTACATAGATCATAGTGTAGATATAACGGGAAAACCGTAAGCATCAGAGTAAAATCAGCAAAGTGGAACTTGATGGAATATATGTGCTAGTATTGCCGGTACGGCTAGAAAGGCTTCGTATACCAGCTCTCTTCAACTGAAGGTGCAGTACTATTAATATCAGTGTAACTCTCAAAGGCGACACATCTCCTCGCATTTCCTTGCTATTCTTATAGGATTCAAGTGGGCAGGCCACTATAAATCCTATTCCTATGTTTACAAAATCCTACGAATCAAAGAGGACCGAAGAGTTCAAAGTGTCCATCATAACCGACCGTATAGACCTCTACACTACAAATGTCCCTGCTCATCTTCCCTACAAGGAACATATTGTACTACTATCGTACTCCCTCCGTTCCAAAATATAAGCCTTTGTAGAGATTTCCACTATGGATAACATAAGATGTATACAAATACATTTTAGAGTGTAGATTCACTCATTTTGCTCCATATGTAGTCCATGGTGGAATCTATACAAAGGCTTGTATTTAGGAATGGAGAGAGTACTTATTAAAGAAGAACGAAAGAGGGACATGCTAAAGAAGAGCAAGCAGATTTTGGATAATAAAATGTTCGTTGCGTAGTGCCCACACATGATGAACCAGAGCGCATTAAGAATGCAACTCCCTGCTGTCTCTCTATAGGCCTCATTCGGTTTGGAGGATTTCTATGGGAAAAACATAGGAACAAGGATTCTATAGGAAATTTTCTTATAGATGCATTCGGTTTGTAGGAAACACGTATGAGAATTTTGTAGAAATACTATTCATTTCCTATGATTTTGGAGGAATATACACATCTACTCAAAGCTCATTTTGTGGGTAGGAACAAGGCAATTCAATTCCTTAGGATGGCAAGTGCCATCCTATCAAATTGCTATACTACTCCTAATTCCTACATTTTGGTTTCCTCCAAACCAAATGAGGCCTATATGTGGTGCACGTGCTTTTCAAAAGTAAAGTAGGAACATTTGCTGACCAATTAAATGTTATCTGTTTTAGTAATACCAGCATCATATCAGATTCGTATTTGGGCAACAAGTTTGGAATTATAAGTGGCACGTTGTCTAGCATTGTGGATTCAGGAGCAGTGCTAAGCAGGTACGATGATGGTACTGAATATAAAGGCATGTCTGCATGCAAGTTGCCTGACTTGTCATTTGGTTCAGTCGACCATTTTAGGCGGTTGGATGAGGATCCTACGTCTCCTAACCCTTCTTCTTCCTCGTCTCTGATTCTTCCCATACAGAACACTGCATGGGCCGCCGATCGAACCACCGGCCCTCATCGCCTGTGTTCCTCCACCACCCCCACCCCACCCCTCCCCACCCGCGTCGAGTTTTCTTCGTTCGGCGAGGCCCCACCACCGCCCCCACAACCACCGTCCCCACCCGAGCCCCTTCCTTCGCACCGTCGAACTCCGGCGAGCTCTGAAAAATCGACTGACCCAATTTTGAAATTTAGTCTACTATCATTTAACTAGTGTGGAATATAAAGGGGAAAACCATAAGCATTGCAAGTATAGTGTTGAGCGTGCCATGGCGGATCTGAAGGTGCAAACCAGAAAAATGGAACTTCGCAACCAATGTTTGCTTTCAACTAGCAAGTAAGTGACGGACAAGAAATCAGAGTAAAGCAGTGGTGATCTATTTTCTTGCTGTGATAAATAAGTTGAGCAGATATGAAAGAGTACGCCTCTGGTGCGGCGTCGTGTATGCATCTGCTGAGAATTTGACGGTGTTGCGGTAGAGATGGCTATCGGTAGCGTGGAAGCAGATCTAGGAGGGTAGACGGTGGTAGCGGGGCGTGGTGGATGAGACGGTAGTAGGAGCGGTGCCGGCAAGGTGGACGATAGCGGGGATGAAGCGAGAGGACGGGATGCAAGGATCCCGATCCGAAACCGTGGATGAGAGGTTGATCTCTTGTAATGGACGACAACGTCGGGGTATCATCTCCGGCATGGTGGAGGAGGACGGCGGTGGATAGGGTGGCGGATGGAGGAGGCTGGGGTGGAGAGGGTGTTTTGGCGCCCACGGAGTACGAATGGGGAAATGGAGGGAGAGAGCAAGGGGGAACCATGTCTTCAGGGCGCGCTTGTCTCAAACGCGAGGAAATTTACAAACTTAGCCCCTGTTTCAAATTTCCTACATCACAAAAATATTAGTCGGTTGGGGATAGGACGCTAAACTCGCATAACCGAATATTTGCTGACGAGAGTTTGTTTTTGGCGCCCACCGTGTATGAATCGGGGAGGAATTCGATTTCGGCCGAGGAGACAGTGTGTTTTGGCGCCCACCGTGTATGAATCAGGGTGAGAGGTGGTTATGTCACGTTTGAGTGAAATTACAAACCTACCCCTATCGAAACCTATAGAAATCGAGCCGATAGGCTTTGCGTGGGAGGGATAGGTAGTAATTTCCATCTCGCAGATTTTGGTTTCAGGCGGTTACTGCGACTTTTCCCGCTTCGTTCAAATTTTGCAGAGTGCATGTTTACCATGCCAACTCAATTCGAATCCCATTTGTATTCTATTTTTGTTCGGGCAGGATCCATTTTCGATCGGAATACAATTCTATATACATCATTTTTTATATGTACTTTCAAAGGCACAACACCCTTTATACATAAATATGGTTTACGAATGGCATGATCTCAGATTCATAAGGCCGTATCCATCTTAATTTGGATTTTCAAATATTTGAAACCACTTTATGTTGAAATCCAATGTATGCATTCCTCTCTAACTATCTTCAATTAATGTGTGTTTCATGCCATTTGTTTACTTATCAAACATGTATAATGTGTTTCACACACGCAACATATAGTGTAATCCCGTTTAGAGATTAATTGCATATAAACCATGCATTGTCTCTAGTTAAAGAATCTATGGATCACTAATATTGATAAACAATATAACATTACACGTGTACCCAAATTCAAATGAATATGCATGTTTGATACACCAATTTGCGTTATGATATTATCAATGTTGTGATCTCCAGTTTAAATATTTGAATCCCCTTTAATCCAGATATTCGTCTCATATAGCTATCACTCATGCTTATATAGGAGTATCCCTCTAGACCTATATGTGTTCATCATCTCTAGGGTATCTCTCGTGTTGACAATGATCTTTTATCTTCATAACACACTGATGATACTCTCTCCCTCGACCTTCATCACTCTATCTCCCTCTAAGTATATCTTGCTCCCTGCTAGTGTCTCTAACTATGATTCTCCATGTGGAATCTCTTTCTCTCACACAAACTCAAACTTTGTCTCCCGGGGTCTCATTTCTCTCTACTATCCCCCTATGTGCCACTCGCACACCCCCTCTCACACAGAGATGTCTTTCGCTCCTTAGGTATGAGAAGCTACGACTCTTCCTCTTAAATATCTCTTTCTCACAAACAAACACAAACTCTGTCTCCCAGGGTCTCATATCTCTCCACCATTCTCTTGTATGTCGCTCACACACACTCTCTCTCCTTTAAGATATCTTGCGTTTCCTCATATTTCTCTCTAGCTATCACTCTTGTTGTGAAATATCTTTCTCTCTCGCAAACACAAAACTTCGTCTCTCGGGATCTCATTTCTCTGTGATATTTGTTTGTATGTGACTCACATGCACCCTCTCTCTATCTCTCTCACACCCACACACATAACTCAGCCTTCTGATCCACTCGACTCCTATCTCTAACGCACACTAGCTAGCATCTTTATCTTTCTATTTATCTGTTTCTCCATCAACCTTCTTTCTCATCCTCACTCTTGCTTCCTATCGCACACACTACATATGTTTCTCTCTACATGCAGTCAAGTGCCCTCTTTTTATCTTTCTCTCACACACAAATAACTTCACCCTCTAAACCACCCGACGGTCATCTCCAACATTCAAACTAGCGGATGTCCCTCTAGCTAGCATCTCCATCTCTGTATCTATCTGTAGTTTCTCCATCAACAGTTCTTTCTCGCACGCACTCTTGCTTCCTATCACCCACACTATATATGTCTCTCCATACATGCATTTATAGGTTGATCTCTTTTGCACAATCATTGTGTTTCACTCCTTCTGCTCACCATAGATGCATGCTCCGGCCCACGCCACTATCTCTTAAAGACAAAAACACATGCTCAATTGTCGGGCCTTCTTCCCTGCACTCTCACATGCATGCATACTGTGATACCGATCCGTCTCTCCCATGCCGTTGATCTTATGACTTATGTCTTCTTTATTTTATCTCGATCATGCACGTGCACGCACACACACACATCCCACGTATACATGTATACCTCTCGCACATGCACGTTCAAGGTCTCTATGTCTCCATACGTAGTTAATTACCCTCAACCCTAACGCCACATTGAATAGTTCTCTTCTTGTGTGCACATAACTTCCACATGGATGGGTAAAACACACACTCACACTTAACAATCTCCATCTACCTACTCCCCTCTCACTCTTCCCCTATATCGCCGAAACCAATAAGACCATCCCTTCGTTTAATTCCCGCCTACATGCACCATCAATTCACTCTGTGCATTTGAAAACTGAACCGAAAAACCATACCAAAAATAAACCGAACCGAACCGATTTTATGGTTTTTATGGTTTCTGGTTTCGGTATGGTATGAACTTTTCATACCGATTTGAACTTTGGTTTTTATGGTATATACCGAAAAACCAAACGGTTAACCGAATAAACCGAAGTAAAAAATAAATTTATATTTCTTGAGATGAACAACCATAAAAGTTGTCATTTTTGTTGTACACGAGTTAAATTCACTACTAAGCACGTAAATTTTTCTTGTAACATAGTCATTTTCTCCCTTTAAAATGCTAAGCACGTCCATAACCATCAACAGATGAATCAAAGCATTCATATATACTTATATACGTAGTCATATACTATTTGCGTAAGTTAGTATGTGCTTTGAGTCATATATTTGCAAATTATTAATACGTCATTTTCAAATTCGCGTCAACTTTGGTTTTTATGGTATATGCCGAAACCATACCGAAATAATTTGGTATATACCGAAACCGAACCGTATTTTATTTTCATACCATATTTACCGAAGTATTAATACTATACAAACCAAAAAACCGTATAAACCGAATAAACCAAACGCACAGGGTGACCATCAATATATAGTAGTCTTCCTCGGTGTCTCTCGAACAAACACGTTCTCTTGATGTCAACTCCTCTCATGTGCACACATCTTCTCTTCCCTCTCTATGAGCCTTTTCTCTCTCGCACCCCATCGTTGGTGGCCTCTGCCATACACATCACATCTCTATGATGAAGCCATGCACACTTAAATTACATCCGCCACCGAGGACCCCGCGTCACACACAAAAACACACACACACACACACACACACACACACACACACAGACGGACCCACCCACCCCCCCACACACACGCACGCACGCACGCACCCACCCACACACACACAGACTCCATCTCTCTCTCTCTCACACACACACGCATGCACCCACCCACCCCCCACCCCACACACACATACACACACTAAGACTCCATCTCACAGACACATGCTCTAGGCGGAGCATTTGTTCCTACCACCCTTCATCCAACCTTACCTGTATGATAAGCAACCACCTTAATTTACTTGTATAACATGGACAAATTCCACTTTACTTTAGTAGTTAGCAAACTTATCATCTCTACTCTTATAAAAAACTGAGTTGGTGATGATGGTGTGCCTGCCATCTTGTAATATAGACCATCCGATCTATATCTGACGGATAGAAAGCAAACTATGATAATTTTACAAAAGATATCCTCACCTCTCTCCACATCCTTATCTCCCACAACCTCATTGCTGAGCAATTAAAAAAAGGAAGTCTCTGGAACAATCTAGCATGGTGGCCGCTGCCGCTTGCCGGCGCAGTCCATCCCCATGCCTCCGCCCAGTCCGACCACCAGTCACCACCACACTCCACTCCTCCTTACCTTATCTCTCATCTTTCATTTCTTCGATGAAATTCTCGAGATACCATTTTTCCGATAAAATTCTCGAGATATCATTAGTTTTTACACATGGGATTACTCCTGCATGCGTCAATCACAACATGTGTTTTGTAAAAAAATGCATATTGATGTTCCATGCAATGCACGAGCATCTTGCTTGTAATTCTATAACACAAATCACGAGCAGGAAGTGACATTTTTTTGCACAACCACATTAACATGGCCACGTAAATCACTAGTGTAATACCATTATACTTATATCCCAATGCAAAAGGTTGAGTACATGTCCTAAGAGTAGAGTCGCACACATGCACTCCGTCTCTCAGAATCTCTCTCTCTCTCTCTCACACACACACACACACCAGTTACGTGACACCCACTTAAGAAAACACGTATGTTACAATTTGTGCACCCACGGGTACATGTGATGGTGCACATTTATTTAAGCCAGACGGTGAACCAAAATAGTAGCTGCATTCATTCCCCTCCCACCGCCACTTCTCTGGTCGCCGTTGCCCGGTAGCCATGGCCCGGCTAAAGGTAATGACATACGCCATACTCTCACCAGAGCGGCGCTTTAATCTGGAAATTTTAGTGGTCATGCATGCATCTTTTTGTGCTAGCACTCCTATATAAGGGTTGACCAGTCACTTCCCGCAGACGTGCGCGGGAGGTGGAAGTGGAAGGAGAAGGGAAGCGGATTGTGGAGTAACGTTTTTTACCACAATTTCTCAGGAAACTGAGTGCAATAATTGAGTAGTTTTGCAAACTACCAGTACTACACTTGAAACAGTTCAAAACCAATACTCCCTTGCCAGCGCGCGCTTCCCGCGTGAAATGGTCAGCGTTGCCCTGGTGCGTCAGTGCCGCATTAATGCCTGGCCAGAGCGGAGGCTACCTGTCACTGGCGCCAGCATTGAAGCAGCGCGATGACCGAGAGAGTGTCGCTTCCCGGTGCACACGACTGCTCCGCGTCGAGGCTGGCCATAGTTTGGATGAGTCTCCATCACGGGGAGCCACACTAACTGCGATGATATGGATTGTTCCATCTATGAAGAACACATGGGACTGGAACTACGAGATGGACATGTACCCAGGGGTGGACATACGAACCTGAGTAATGTAGCGTAGTAAGTGAAATAGAAAGGCACAAATAGTATGAACATGTGTGGCATATAGGCATTTGTCTCTTACTATGTAACACTAAATGTTGTACGTGCAATGCACGGTGATGTTGTGGAGTACATGCCTAAGTACTCTACTACTACTATATTAATTGGAGACACATATTAGCTTTTACATTTGTTTACGTGTATGCCCCGAGAGCTTCGAACTAGACGTGTCTTTCTCTCCGAGTCGCACTTTGTATCGTTCATACCACTAGTACTACTACGTGTGGTCTCCGACCCAGAAGTGGAAGAAGTGGAGGCGCTCCACCACGCTGTTCATGTCCCACTCCTTTCATTGACATGTGGAACATCCAGCACGTGCCGTGTATGGCACTCCTTCGTTGTAAGAGTTGAAACACTAGCATTCATCAGAAATAAAAAATAAATATAAATCAACAGTGATACTATAGCACGCGGTTTCCTTGCTCCTCGATATCAGAAAGAATACTTCCGTTCGCCAACATGTGGGACGTCGACATCCTGGTACACTTGCCATGCATGCAGAACTCCAAGGGAGAGTCACCCCGGTCGTCGCACCATAGTAATAATGACTAATGAGCCATCAAATCACCGGCCCAACCTTTCCCACTGTGAAGTTGCTCGGACGAAGGAACCATCATGACTTCGTTGAATTCCGCTTCTTGAAGAAAACTACTATACCAGCAGTACTGCTAGCTACAGTAGTTACTCCAGAAGAGGCCTCCTTTCGTTCATAGGATAGGAATTTTATAGGAATATGAAAACCATAGGAAGTGATGACATGCATCTCAATTCCTATAGAAGAGATGCCATTTAATGCATAGGATAGGAATTTTTCCATTGAGTCTAGGCTAATGTACTGGTAATTTGCTCTAAAAACTGCAGTAGTAACTAGTAGTACTGGTACATGCTCGTACTCAGACACAAACACACACACTAACTACTAGTATCACTACTTCTCAGATGCTGGCCAGACACCGTCATTCTCCTTCCTGGCTTTGTCGGCGACACCCCACTGTGCTTGAATATACGCCGACCTCTTCGCAGCAGCGCGTGCGCCCTCTTCTTTCTTGCGGCGGCTGGCCTCTATTTTCTTGAGTGCTTTCTGATTTTTCCACTCCCTCTATGCGGCTTTGGCCGCCTCTTGCTCTACCGCCCATTTGGCCTTGGCAGCTTCAAATTCCGCCCATGTAGGTGTGAGGTCACGAGCGGCGACTCGGCACGGCGGGATGCCATTGCTTCCCTACCATTTTGTGTGCGGTCGTGGGCGGCGAGAAACTCGGCGCAGCGGGATGCCATCGCTTCCTTACTGATTAGTGTGCAGTACGGTGGCATGAACGACGCTTGGTGGGTGCTCTGGGGTGGAGTGGCCGGACAATCGTATAGTGCATTGGTTTGTCAAGAGCTCAAGGAAAGAAGGAGAAGGAAATTTGGATTCCCCTTCAATCCTGGTCATTTATTACCGAGTAAAATGCATTGGCGGTCATCAAACTTGTCTTGATAGCTCACTTTGATCATTGTATATGAGATATGGTGATTATACGGTCACTGGCTCAGCGTATAGCTCCGTATTTGTCTGGTTGACCAGTCAAATAGTCTGCATGCGCCTCATCAACTCGTGCTCTTTATCTATCTATCTATGCGGGCCTACCTGTTAGTGGAGAAAGAAATAAAAACCAAAATTATGCGTATGTGAGGAATAAAACCATGGACTCATCTCCGCAACGCACACTCGTCAGCCAAATGAAAATGAAATACTTTGCGTTAAATGCACAAACGGATTTTTTTATATTATACATGATGCACACATTAGCACATACTGTCCATAGAGGCAAGTAGCATGTACGCATGCAGACAGTCACGCTCACGCTATCAAATCATGCTAATGCATGCACGTCGCCCTCTCAATCAAAGTCCTGCTCATGGCACAATGCAAACGGCGAGCCCGTCACCTGCGCGCCCCGACGGTGCCTGACATTACTGTTTAGACGTTTGATGGAGGCCTCCGCGAACACCGAGAATGTATTCACCTGGCTCAACACCAACGGTCATACTCGGGACTCGGCGCCTTGCTCATGTATATCTTCCATCACAACAACAATCTACAAAATAGCCTAGGTAGAGAGGGTACTATGGTACTGAGTATGTTCTATCATGAGCGACCGATCATAGTGCCATTGCACACGAGTGTGTGTCTGATCAATTCGTCCATTATTCGTAAGTTATGCATGGTTGTGTGGTGTCTAATGGTGGTCGTCGAAGGCTTGCTGGCGACAAGAGCGGTTGCATGGACGCCTGGTTGTCAATACGTGCTGCATACGCTTCAAAGGCTCGTCATCCATGAGTTTACATTTACCACAACGCCAACGTCTGACCGCCCTAGCCTATCGAAACCCCTTCCATCGCTAGCGCACGCTTGCCGCCTAAAAGGGTCACCGTCTCTCCAGAACGTCAATGCCGCATTCACCGGACTTAACTGGAGGTGTAGTTGGTGTGTCACTGACATGCGGGCCAGATGCCCGTTGGGCCCCCATGTCAGTGACGCAACTCACCTGTAGTTAAGTCACTGAAGCAGCGTCCACATTCACGCCCGACGAAGCTACTCCGGTGCCAGCCGTCCATCCGACTGCCGCGGCTCATTGCCATTCGCCAGCTATATTAACTAGAGCCCTAGCTCCCAGCCATATCCAAAGACCCACACTCATTCTCCTCCGGTCCCTTCCTTCTGTCGGCACCACTCCAACCATGGCCTCCTGGCGCTCCAAAGCTCTCTTGGACGTGCCTTCGCATGTGCAGATGAAGGACATCGGCGGCTCCGCTCCGGGCGCGCTCCAAAGCTCTATTCGACGTACTGTCACAGGAGCAGACAAAGGAGATCACCGGCTCTCCCCAGCTGCCCTCCGCCGCCACGAGCAACGAAGCCGGCGCGCGTGCGCGGGCGTAGCCGGCAATGGGGAAGAGTAGTACACAGTAGGTCGCCGCCGCTCTGGTCCCAGCAAGGCCACCACTACTCCACTCAGTCGATGCCAAGCTTGGTGGGATAAACATCGGCGGCCGATTAGCCGCTTTACGGTGATGTGGAGGCGGAAATCTTCAGAAACTCGTGCTTCGAAGGAGGAGGTTATCGAGGCGTAATGAGGAGGAGGCAAAGGCAATGGCCGGCTTTCTCGGGTTCATGGCCAGACGTGGTAGTCGGGCGCCGGTGATCATTTAGATTAGGTTTATAGTAGGTTTTAGTATGGTTTGTGCGAAATATGTAATGAATTTCGTACAGTTTGTAGGAAAAGTTTTTGAAATGTAATGAATATCATCCGGTTAATTTGAAATTTTCTTTGCACGAATTTCGTCCGGTTAGTTCATATGGTTGTCGAAAGGTATGCAGGCAACATTGGATGGCATCCATCCGTGTCCTTGGACAGATGCCGGTGTAAATTTGTGGGCCAGCGCTGGAGATGCCCTAACTATCACGCTATACTCGCTAACAATGCTCCATTATTTGGCAGCGAACAGTTATCCCACGATCAAAATCAGATCCGCTGTGTTTCCCACTCCTCCCATGTAAGAGTGTAAACTCTTGCTTACATAAAAATGGAGCAAGTGGACGGCACTGTAGCACATCATATCACTCAAACTAGCCCGCCTAACGCGCCGGGAAGCACTGCCCTCATGATTTTGTTTTGGATTTCTATCGATCGATCGCACAAAAATGTTATGCTTTGCAAGTTCAAAAGGAAAAGGTGGCACACTTGCAACTCGTACACGTCACACCCCTGACAGTCCGGCTTGCACGCCGCTCACCAGAGGGGACACACGTTGTCTTGCACTTTCACTGACATGTGGGACTGTAATTGAATAAACCATCGATAAACAAAATCTAATTGCTCGGCGGGCGTTGGCTAAGAAGAGAGAGACGGGGGAGGGAGAAGAGATCGCCTGCCCGCCGCACACAGACTCCAAGAAATATATGGTGATAATGTGAGGTGGGCCATGCGGGAGTCCGAACCGCTTCCAAGCCCACTTCTGACTGCCCTGGCCCCCCAGAAACCCCCCACCTCCCCGCGCGCGCTCCCCCCTCAGACGCCAGCTGCCCACATTCATAGCAAGTAGTACCAGTAAAATATTGGGCTATAAGCCCGCTTATGTGGAGGAGAGAGAGACATTGACAAAGTCAAGGAGTGAGCTCTGCAAGAGCCCGCATCTACACGTGCTCCTAGGTATAAAAAAGCTAATTCTAAAAGAAAGAGGCATAAAAAACAATTGTATCTAAAAAAGAAAGGTAAAAAACATTTGAGGGGAAATAGATATAGAGAAAGTGAGAAAAAGTTGTAACCTTATAGCCGACCTTATAATCAATACTATGGTAGTATTACATGAGGATGGAAGGACTGATGCACATGCCAAGTTCACTGGGCTGTCGTGTTTCATACTCCTCTGTGGTAATAGTGGAGACAATAGCTTTCATCAAAAATAAATAATGAATACTTGTTCCTCGTCCTCTATATCAGAAAGAATACTTTCATTCACTCACATGTGGGACATCGACCATCCTGGTCCACCTACCATGCGCAAAATTATCCTGGTCCACCCCGGTCGTAGCGCAGGCCCAACCTTTCCCATTGTAAGTTGGTCGGATGAAGGAACCATCATGACTTCTTTGAATTCTGCTTCTTCAAGAAAACTTACTGTACCTGCAATACTGCTACCACACGCGAAGACTCGATGGCACTGTACCACGTCATATCACTGAAAATCACTAGGCAAAACTAGACCGCCTAGGATTTTTACTCCCTCCGTTTCAAAGTTAGTAGTACAAAGTTGAGTCATCTATTTTGGAACGGAGGGAGTACGTCTGTGTACTGCTATGATTTTGTGTTGTATGTCTTTGTACTTCTACTACGATTTTCCTACCCTTTGAACCAAATGAGGCCTGAATGTATCCATGTCGACTATTGTCTGATCGATCGCTAAGCCTACAATTTTAGGAGCTTGGGCTATTGGCTGATCGACGATGGATAAGTATAAGCATACAACAAGCTCATCAGCCCCAACGTTTCTCTTTGGTGAGCGTTATGCAAGTACTGTAGCTCACATAGTAGCTAGCCTACTAACACCAAGAATCATCAAACAAGCCCTGCTGATATGATAAACAGTTCAAACTTACATCTAGGAATGCCATATATTACATCAAAAGCTGGTGAGGATACATCTGTTTCCATAACTCAGAGGGGGTTCACATGATTCACTATCTAACAAAACCAAGTACCGCCCACACAAGATAGTGCACTAGCCCTAAGATGGTTTGATAACATGCATCGTTCTCGTAATTAACACAGGGCAATGCAAACTACCCTGAAGGATTAGCATGACCAACTATTTCTTGTCAACGATCTCTCGTGCAATGACCACAACAAGGGCAGAGGCATGGGAATCGATCTCTGGGGCGATGTCCACAGGACTGACCGTGAAATCGGATTCGATCTCTGGGGCGATGTCCACAGGATGGACAGCGGATCGAAATCGATCTCTGGGGCGGTGTCAACAGGACGGACCACGACATCGAAAATGATCTCTGGGGCATTGTCCATAGGACGGGCCGCGACATCGGAATCATCAAGGACGTCCACCGGCACCTGCACAACCCTAACATATTAGCAAGCACACTGCAAATAATCAAAAACCACAACTATGGTAAGCCATTATTTTTTACCTTGTGCAGCTCACCGGGGGATCCCATCCCTCCGGGGGCCATCTCCTTGTCCTCGATGGGGGCCATCACCTTGCCAGGGGAATACTGCTTCTCAACGATGAATATCTCCTCAAACTCAGCCTTGAGCCTCACATAGGTGGCCATTAGAGTTTCTAGGGGAGGCACGGTGGGGCCCTTGCTATTCTTCCAGCTTTCTTTGAGGAGTTCATCCGCCAACGTCATCAACTCTTTAGCCAGTGCTTGTTTCTTGGAGTTCTTCGTCTCCATGGGTTGGCCCACAAACATGGTCAACTCATTGGTCGGTGCTCGCTTCCTGGAGATCGTTGTCTCCCGTGGGTTGTCCGTTGGCAACTCTTTGCCTAGTGCTCCAGGATCCATCAATGAACCGACAAACAAAAAGCAATCAATAGGAAACCACAATCACAATGAAAACGGGAAAAGAATAGGCTATGAGAATCAGTCGGTGCTTTGCAATAAGAAGATCCTTGGAATTAAAATTATAGCAGCATCATTGATTCGCCCACCTTTCCTTCATCGGTACAGAAGAAAAATGGCAGAAGTGAGTAGCCTGGAGTGACGTTTTCTTCAAGAAAGGGGAGAAAAGGCTTCAACGAGCGTTCCAGTGAAATGATGGTTGCTTCGTCCAGTCCAACTTTGAGGCCACTTTACCACTGTTGGTAAAGGTGTGGGTTTTGTGATATGGCAGGTCATGATGGCCACACCAGGGTGACCAGTGAGTCTCGACTATAGCACCTCGCTGTGATTTGGTGGATGGCACACGGGCCCGGATGCTTTGTTGTCCCGCATGTAGATAGAGCGGCTAGTCATATAGGAGTGCTCAATATTGTGCACCATGACCAAGGCGGAGAGGAAAACAAGAGAACTACATAATTAATGCATGAGTTTAATTAGGGTAGTTTTGTAAAGTACGAGGTACATTCCTCCAATCACAAAATGCCTTGGTTGATGAGATTTGAGCCCTATAAACCGGGAGGGAGTACTGCACACGGTGTAGTCTTGTCACTTGATGAAATCTCTAGAAAGGCAAATACTCCTTTCCGGTTTACAGGGCTATACTAGCAAGTACTAGTACTACAATAGTGGGCTCAAATTAGCAATTTTGTCTATGCAAGAGCCTGGCTAATATGCGTGCTCCAAGGCACCGCACCACGCCCCACCCCCTACACAAGGACTGCCCGCGAGCCGTTCGCAACTGCCACGTTCGGCGTGCGCTTGGCTCTTCGCTTCTTCGTGAAGACGAACAATGATGTTACATTACTACTACTTCTCTACAGTATCGAATCCACTGCTGCAATGTCTGTCCACCGCGTGCGGGAGGGATAGACACCACGCGCATGGGCAAGGGAGAAGGCGTGTAGTAGTAAAATCAAGCTTCTCCTCGTTGTTCGAGTTGACGCGACACATCATAGCACTGGCCCCACATGCTTGCCTCTAAACTTGGCTGAGAGACCCGCAATGTACAATATATTTGGTGCAACCTCTTAAATTTACCCCAACACAAATTAAAATAGATATTCCTATCTTGACTAGATGAGCGTGCAAACTACAATCACCAGGATGACAGGTAGGGCCAGAAGATTAATTTAATCAAAAAAAGCTTTGAGACGGCCTCATAGCATGGAGCTGACCCCAACGATTTTAAGCTTAGAAGCATGGTACACGCTATCCTAGACTACTCTACACATGAAACTGCCACACGTGCGTCCGGGTTGCTCTTGGCTCCTCGCCTCTTCGGGAAGTCGAACTATGAAGTATGCTTCTGGCCCTCTGACACTGATTGAACTGCTGCATGTTCATCGCGCGCGGGAGGGTGAGCGTGTAGCAAAAGCTTCTCCTAGTCCTGCTAGCCACCACGCTCATGCGTGAGGGAGGGACGCAGCTTCATTGACTTACTGCTCCTGCCTTTGCGTCTATGATAGGTGGGCCCAACAGGTGGGTGGCCCACCTCTATCATGCAACCAAAGGCAGGTGCAGTTAAGGCACCGGAGCTCAGTACACGAGGGGGAGGGTGTTGTAGTAATTAAACTTCTCAGTCTTGTACGAGTTGACGCTACACATCAAAGCACTGCACTCAATATATTTCAATAATTTGCGTTTACCGATGCATTAGTTACTCCCTCCGTTCCTAAATATAAGTCTTTTTAGACATTTCAAAATGGACTACAATATACGGATGTATGTAGACATATTTTAGAGTGTAGATTCGCTCATTTTGCTATACATCCGTATGTAGTCTATAGTGAAATCTCTAAAAATACTTATATTTAGGAACGGAGGGAGTAGTCACTCGTTGCAATCTCTAAAAAGACTTATATTTGGAAACGGAGGGAGTACAACGCATGAATGCATGCCGTGACTTTCCTTTTGATACTTGCATGTGTTGATTTGATGCACCTTGCCAAATTTTGACTATACTAACCAAATGTTCATGCATGTCACAAAGAATTATGGGGCTGTTTGGATTGTGACTATGTTTGTCTTATGTTGCCACATTATTTTTGCCACACTTGCCACACTTTCCTAACTTGAGTTGCTCAAATTGTTAGACACACTTTGGCTTGCCTAAGGGAATCTTGCCACACATTTTGTGTCTATGACATGTGGGGTTCACTGCTAATAAAAAAAATTCTTGTCTTAAGTGTGGCTAGAACCAAACACCCACCTATCTTGGTCAAATTTGCCTAAGGTGAGGTGTGGCAAAGTGTGGCAATATGTGGCTGGAAACCAAACGGCCCCTACATCTTTGAAAACTATGTTCAAATACGAATCAAACGATATAATTTTTCTTAACATGCACTAACATTTTGTAAGTTAAATCTTTGGTCAAAATTTAGCACCAATTACAAAGGGGCCCAATAAATATTGTACTCTCACATTTTGTTTTGAGGATACTCCCACATACTCCCTCAGTTACCAAATATAAGTCTTTTTAGAGATTCTAACAAGTGACTACATACAGAGCAAAATGAACGAGTCCAGGCTTGAAAATATGTCTACATACAACCGTACGTTGTTGTCCATTTGAAATGTCTAAAAAGACTTATATTTAGGAACGGAGGGAGTAGAAAATATAAATAATAATGCATGTTCGGGCAGCCCACGTTTCCGATAATTTTAGCTGTGGGCTTGTTCACAATTTTTACAAGGGGGTGGTTGTTCATTTAATGGCAGGACTTGTACCAGACTTGAACGATACAAAGTGTGACCTGGCACACCGTAACACCACTTGGAATAAGCGGGTAGCTATCTTAAAAAACAATCATCAACTAAAAAAATGGCGACCTAGCACGTACAGAATTTTAAACGATTGTTTCGATGGAGTGAAAAAGGAAAACTACCCACTACGTATATATAGGTCGGAGCCTCCGCCCTTGCTTGCTAGGGTTGGTCTATTCACACCCTCTCATCCTCTCCAGATCTAAACAAGATAGCGGTGGTAACACTGTCTTTCTCCCTTCAAAAAACATTGTCTTTCTGTCCTCACCACTGGTTACAGGTCCGGACGTATCCCCCTCCGCCGGTGAAGGGGAGGAGGGCAGTGTTTAGGTCGTCGTCAACAGCGTGGGAGGAGGCCCACTGCCGGCTGCACCTTTATCTCTTGCTGTGCGCCGGCACGGGAGGTCCTTTGATCCCTTCATTGTTGCCCTACTGTGGGCGGATCCGGCCTCCTACCGCCCACCTATCCACATCCGACGACCTTCAGGTATATCTTCCTTCCAAACCGCCTTAGCTCTACTTCCCCAGCTCGCTACGTCGCTGCATGTGCATCACTTTCACCTCTCAGCCCCTCTCGATCGGATGGTCCAACGTCACCTATTTTTTTCTTCTATTGTTAGAGGTAAAGCTACTTCATGGAGTCAAATCTTGTACTTGGTTCTAACAATAAATAAAGTGGGGGTGGGGGAATTTAGTATGTACATCAGACTTGGTACAAACAGGAAGGAAAGGGGGTGAAAGTAGTACAGAATGGTCATCCAACCGGTCTCTTGGTCGAAAAGGGAAATATAGGGGTAACGCTGTACACAGTGGTATGGCCAGGACTAGATTTTCTATCCACACATAGGAGTAGGTGGCTAGAGTGAACTAAAATGGGACCAACCCAGATATGTTTCTTGGATGTTTGTTTCTCGGGGCAACAAACTATGAATCACCACTTTATGCCCTATTTAGGTACATGGTGCTGGACTGCTGGTGCACCCACTGTCCCATGCCCTTATACCAAAAATTTAGCTATCATTAATCTAATGCCCTTGGTAAAATGAAGCCATGCCACTATTATAAGCCATGACAAGTTTAGCCAAATATTTTTGCATGTAATTGTTTGAGACTCTGACTATTTCCTCTGTAGCTTTTTGTGCAAACAGGGATATCCATTTCACCTGGTTACTGTTGTGACCTTTTGGTGCACTGCACAAAACACTTCTTAAAAGAAGTTACTTTTATGCTGTTTAACTAGAATGTCAGAATGGAACAGTTGGTTCATTTCAGTGGAATTGCACAAAGGGAGATCTGTGTTCCAATCCTCATCATCCATATTGGCACCATAACCTTCCTTTAGGTAAGAATGATATTTAATGCATGCGTTCATCTCTATTTTGCGACTGCCATGAGAAAATAATGCTATTTTTTGCTAGTACACTTGTACTCCCTCACTGACAAAACCAATTCTGAAATAGAAGGCCAATCATGTACTTGGATTCACCAACTGGTGAGGAGAAAGAGAAATAGAGCATGAAGAGGAAGAATAAACAGTGCCAATGTGATCTTGCTGAAGCCAAAGGCCTCAGTCGAGGCCATTCAAGGGCTCCGACAACGTCTACCTTACATGTGAGACGATCCTCCAGGGAGCTCTTCCACTTCTGTTGTCTCTCCTGCAAGGTCACTTAATTAATTAGGAGTACTTAAGTACCACTAATTTATTGCCGCCTAATTTTCATGCCGGAGTTAAACAAATCTTTAGTAGCACCCTATGCTGAATCATGTACATGTGTATGTTTGTCTATGGAGGTGAATCATGTGGCGGAGCAGGGAGCGAACATTATTAGTGTCATGACATAATAGTGCTATTGTTTTGCATGTCAATTTATTGCCATTGGTTCAATGAGGCAATATTTCGCATATTATCCATCATGAATTTGATTCTACTATTAGAATAATATGACAATGTCTTTCTATCCCTTTTCACTAAGCTAATGAAGGTTTCACCTTGTTACTACTTGTGCAAACAGGGATCATGTTGTACCAATCATACAATTTAGTGGAACTACACAAGACAATACAATGATAAACAAGAGTGATTTCAACCATACATTTGAAGTGCACAAAAATAAATACTATTGTGTGATTCCAGTGAGTACTTTATCATCTCTTATGGTACTACATGAATAAGCTTTTTTTTCTCAGGTTGGTACGGGCCTAAGGCCTTCATCCATATTAGTTTGCTGTCATCTCTATTTGTATCGTGCTACTATCATGAGAAACTCCTTTATCTTTGCACTTTTAAGTTTTGCAACCTATGATAAATGGCAATGCTTTGAGTGTTGACTTGAGCTAATTGGCACTGATTAAATAAACTAAGACCTCTCTTTAGGCAAGACTACTATGTTGCTAACTTTACCCATTAAGATAATGAGGGTGCTTCTATTTCTTAGTGTATGTTTCATCAACTAGTCCCACTATTACAGTAATCTCACTCTCTCAATATATGTGCCAACCGGGATGCTCGATTTTGGTGGAACTGCACAAAAACTTTGGGTGCTTCATTACCTCGACAGCTTTCGGCCTTTCCCGTCAGTTGCTAATCTGGGCTTGCTTCCTTCCTTTGCTGCCAGTCGCTTCGCTTATCTCGGCTTCCAGTCAAAGGAAATAGTAATTGATATGCTACCTCACACAGGTTGGTACTGGTCTTTATCCTGATTATTGTGCTTGTCATATGTATTGGTAATTTGGTATTGTGCTACTATTTTCCGACTTTATAAAGAAGTTACTTGGAGCCTTAAATTGCAGGAAAATCATTACATTGGGTGATTTCAGTAGAACTGCACAAAGAGATCAGACGGACACATACTTATGCTGCTGCTATGTACTCCAAAGTTCACTCAGACAAGCATCGATGTTGACAAGAAGAAGAGCTTCTATTCATTCGAGTATCAACCGACATCAACCAATTTTCAAACTCCAAGTATTAGGGGAGTGAATGCCAAAAATATTGCTTGGCGCATAGCCTAGAAAAACACAGTCCAGTCTTTGGTCCCAACTTGTGCCTTTTGGTTATTGGCAGATATGGTAGTGAACTGTATGGCATGGAGTCTAAAGATTCCAAACAAGTTGGTTGACACATATATTTATCTAACACTTAATCAGTCTGCATGCCAGGGATGCTCCATTTCTATTGAACTACACAAAAAATTTGGGTGGTTCATTTTCTCAACCGCCTCCTTTCTAGTTTGCAATGTAGAATTTTGTTGAGCTACAGGACCAAGATGAGCCAGTAAATGAGTTGGATGAAAGTAGTGACCAAGTTGCTCAAACCTCCCTCGGCACGAGGCCACTATTTGAGGATAAAATTACAAGCAAAGTTCAGATTGTCTGTGCTGCCTCTTATGTACTCGATATTTTACTCGTACAAGCATTAATTCTAGCAAGAAGTACCTCTGACTGAACACCATTTACCAGTATGTACCCTAGGTAATTAAAGTTTGTCCATGGATGATATTGGCTGTGATCTCAATCATTTGGATGCATAAACGTACTGAACATGTGTATATCTGAATCTTTTTGTGAATTATCTATGAATATTGTCATGTGATCTATCAATCATTTGGATTCATAGACATGCTGAACTTGTGTATATATGAATCTTTTGAGTTGTTGATTGTGAATGTTGGCTATGAATATGAATGTGTCCTATGAATCTAAGTTTGATACAAATGTTTACCTTTTTTGTTGTACTTGTGTGTGAACTTGTTAGTGTGCCTACTATGGGATATGTGACGTGTGGGTGTCAACGACACACCTTCTTCCGGAGAAGAATTGCACCTGCTTTGTTAGGGTAGCAATGGCGCATCAGCTCTTTTTAATCTTTTTGCTCTGTCTTACCCCCTCCCCCGTTCAACCCATGCCGTAATGTTTTCGGCCTCAAAACAAACATAATACTGCATTGTTTTTGGGGCTTGATGAAAACTTAGTGCTGGTTTCTATAGGTTGGCCCGCCGAGCAAATGGGCTGCTGGTCCACCACGGACTGGGAGCCTAAAAATACAAGTTGTATGGTTCAGAGGCAAGTAAAAAAACACCATCGAGAGCCATCCACTAAAAAAAATCGCTCCCGATGTGCTTCTTCAGTCGCGCTGGAGTCCCCTTCTTTTTAACTTATAAGAATCCAGTTCGCTCGGGGATCTAGCTGGTATCATTTTTTTCTAGAGGGCTAACAAGTATCAGCTAGGCCTAGATTTTGTTTTTTAACATGCATAGCCCGCAGCATACGAAGACAGCGGTTTCAACTTATTTTTTGAGGTCCATATCGGCCTATGGGCTTTTTCTTAAAGATCGGCAACCCAATGTATTCTTTTTAATAAAACACAAATCTCTGTTCTATTTATCTATATATAAGAATAATAATGTTGTGTCCAATTTATGTTTTCCCTTCTAACCACATTATATATATATTTATATTATTAATATTATCGTATATTTTATAGAGACTTATATATACATTATAAAAACATCCCACGGGTTATTAACTTATAAAAGTAAATGTTTAACAGAAGTTGGCAAGGAAAATCCTGGTTGTTTTTGACTCACAAGCAAGGAAAATCCTGGTGATTGCGTGCAAAAGCTTGCAAAGATTTTAAGGACCAATGTAATAATAACGCGCTCATTTTTATTTTGAGTAATAACTCGCTAATTTGTTAATTTTATATAAAAAATGTGTCTCTCCAGTTTATTTTTTGATATTAATTTCTCCTTCTAACCTAACATTATATATAGAACGAGCCCAACTAATTCGTGTATTTCAAGAAAGTGCAAATGGGCTGGGAATTCTTAGAAAATATAAATGGGCTGCATTGACGCGAAATTATTTGTCCACCCAGCCCAACAAATGGACTATACATTCTAGAAAACATGGGTTAAATATATGCCACATTTTTGCAGGCTGACATGTGGGCCAATAGGTCGAATCCTACGCAGGGCGTTGTCAACTTGGTCAGTAAATGATTATGACATCCATAGGCATTGGATTTATATCCAACGGCGGGCATGCACCTTCAATCTCTTGTCTTCCTCCTCCAGCGTCGCCTGGACCGCCTGGTCCGGCCTCCAACAGCTAGCGGCTCTGCTTAGCATGCATCGCTGTGAAGCGGTACCCCACCGCCGGCCAGGCTATCCCTCCACCCCTCCACACCTCCTATTATTCTCCACCGACTGCAGCCCCACGTCGCACCAGAACCAGTTATAGCCCTTCTCCTCCTCTCAATCTGGGACTCCACTACCGCTTCTTCCCATCTCCGGGTCATTCCTGTCCGGGGCCTCGCCCTCATCCACTGCCTCGCTGTGCTCGGTGCGGTGTGGTTAACAAACGAGAGTCGTCGGAAGAGGACTGTGTGTGGAGAGCCTGACGGCTAGGACCCACGAGGTCCATGATCGCACACAAGGAAAGTTTCTCCTTATTAAGCTGAAAAAATGTTTCCTCCCCCTGAGAGCTGGGACCCACCGGCTATATCTTCGCACGGAAGGAAGTGCCTCCTTGTTATGCGAAAAAATTATTCCTCACGTTGACAGCTGGGACCCGTCAGATTTGGTGGCTGACTTGTGGGCCTACTAAGCGGACCTGTACGCAGGGCTTTGTCAACTTAATCAACAAATGATTCTAGAAGCTGGACCATTGGATGTTAATCCAACAACCATGCTCCTTCTTCAACCTCTGTTCTTGCTCCTGTCTCTCGCGGGCGGCACCGCGGCAGTGGTTCCGCGCACCCGAACCAGTCAAGTTTCCCACTCCTCTCCATCAGCGACTCCACTACCGCGTCTTCCCCATCTCCGGGTCATTCCAATCTGGGGCCTCGCCGTCGTCCATCGTCCTTGGTGCGCACGACACGGTGTGGTCAATGTGGTCAACCAAGAGTCATCGGAAGATGACTATACATGAGAGGCTGACAGTGGGGATGCACCACGCCCATGGACGCATGCATGCAACTGCATCCTTTTTACCCTAAAAAATAATGTTTTCTCCCCCTGACTGCTGGGACCCACCAGCTACATCTTCGCACGCAAGGAAGTGCGTCCATATTATGGGCAAAAAAAGATTAACCCCCTGACTACTGGGACCCACCAGCTACATCTTCACATGCAAGGAAGTGCCTGACAGTCGGGACCCACCTGGTGGAAGCGTACGTAGCATTGTCGTTCAGGTCGCGAACGTGTACGTACATACTGGTCGATGTAGAGGCGCGCACGTGTCATAGTAGAGGCGTGCACGTGTCGTAGTAGAGGCGCGCACGTAGCATGTACATGTACATACAACGGCCAGGGTTCAGGAAAGTAAATCCGACCATGTACGTATATACGGGCAGGGTCTCCAACGCCTACTCGCGCACATGTACGGTCAGGGCTCGTGTACATGGATAGGTCGGAACGAAGAAACTACGTGGTCGTCGTGTTCATGGGGAGGCAACGGAATGTGTTGTGTTCATCGGGAGGCAACGGAATGCATACTATTGATCGGGAGCCAACCGGCTTGGACGGAACAACCGATGGAAACGAGGCCTGGTGTACCATAGAACGGAGGAAACGGCCTTGTGTTCGACCGGCCACGATCGAAACAAGATCCTATTCATCGGGAGGGGTCTGTCGTACCGCAAAACATAGGAAATCGACTTCTGTTGGACCTCCTATGATCGAAACGGGTTCCTGTTGATCGGGTGGGGTGTGGCGTACCACAAAATGGAAGAAACGGACTTGTGTTGGAGCGCTATGTTCAAAACGGGGGTCTTTTTCATCGGGAGGGTTGTGGCATACCGCAAAATGGGACTCCACGGGACACTGTTCATCTCCACCGTCGACCTCCTCCAGCCTCCACGGGGTACTGTTCATCCACCGTCGACCTCCTCCAGCCTCCACCTGCGACTCGTCATCCATGGGCTCCTGTTCATCCAGCCCCCACCGCTCCTGCACCGGCTACTGTTCAACCAGCCCTCTCCACGGGGTCCTGTTCAACCACCCCTCCACGAGCTACTATTCGTCCAGCCCACCACCAGCTACTGTTTAACCAGCCTTCCACCAGCTACTGTTCAACCTTCCCTCCACAGGGTCCTGTTCATCCAGCCCTCCACGGGGTCCTGTTCATCCACACCCAACCGGCTCGATCGATCAGGGTCCTGTTCATCCAGCAGCAACACCACGGGGTCCTGTTCAATCAACCCCCACTGGGAACTGTTCATCCAAACCCCCCAACAACGCTCACTATTCATCACGGGAAGGAGGCAGCAGGTTCGATCGGCTTCAGGTAGTAGCAGTAGCGAATGAAGGAATCACTCGATCAGGTTCAGTTAACTGCCATCGATCGATCGCTCGGGTTCAGTAACATGTAGCCTGCAGTGCAATCGCTCGGGTTCAGTTTGGCGAACGCCTCACTCGGGTTCAGTTAGAGCCCGACGCCTCGCACCGACGCGCGTACATGTATGAGGGAAACGCGTATCGGTCAGCCCATGACCACCCACTGTAACCGGGAACTCCTCGATATTTTCCTCGCCCTCACTTCTACCATGGTTTTTCCCGTCATGGATGACTCAAAGAATGTCATGCAGCTGCGTCTCTGGCCCACCCAAGATGAAAAGTCCATTTTCTGTCATGATTTTTGGTCATAGAAGTAGGAGGCCACCACATCTATGATGATACCGGGTTTTGTCACAATTATCGTCATGGAAGTGTCATAAGCATGACCGAATTTTTTTTCGTTCGGCCCAAAATGTCACGGATGTGTGTTTTTTGTTGTGTAGCCCCCTTTTCATAGCGCATGGTGATCTCCATGTCCACGTGCATGATCTGCCCATGGTGATATCCATCTCCATGCATGGTTGTCATCGTGGTGATCTTTATCTCCACACCATGGTGTCAACTGCCAAGTGTTACATAAGGTACTATGCTATTGCAAACTAATAGCTAGTGAAAGTAAATTCCATTACATGGCTTCTCATGTTGACACGCAGGTCATTAATACAATAATGGGACAACCATATGGCTCCTGCCGGTTGCTGCACTCATGACACGCAAGTCATGAAACAATAATACACAAGCAACATTCATGGGCTATACCAAATCACAAGCATTCCCTACAAAAACGAGTCAGGCGTGTCGGCGTTCTGGGAACAGGGGTCCCCAGACTTGCCTGCCTGCGGCCTGCAGCGTGGCTCAACTAGTGGCCCAGTACGGCCCGTATTCATCAACAAACACTCAAGACCCTCGCGAGGGGCCACGCCTCGTGGGACGGATGACGCAAGGCCTCCTCTAGGGCGGCCTCACCAAGCAGGCTCGCGAGGAGGCGGAAAGATCAAGGCAAGGGGTGCCTCGCGAGGTGCTCATGACACAAGCCATGACGATCAAGACCAGGCGGGCGCCAGCCTACGCAGTGTCCTCGTTTCCTCTTTGGTGCAAAGGGGGCAAGCACAGGCGCAGAGTACTGAGGCATCAGGAAAAGGTTTCCATATCGGTGCAACGAGACCAAGACTAGCAGAGCGGCAGGACGGAGGTCACCATGGAACCCAAGACGACGTCACCACCAGCGCCTTTGGCACTCGAAGACCACCTTTAGTCAGGATAGCTTGTACTAGCTGTCCCCTTTCAAAATGGCCGTTGTTGGCTCCCTTCCCGCTCAATATTTGGGAAGAGGACCAGGGCCTCTATAAATAGGGCTAGCCACCACAATAGAAGGCAATCGGATCTGGAGCCAAGAGAGACGGATCGACTCCTCTCCAAACACACCACCACAAGAACACCTGTCCTCGCGAGGCTGTTCTTCCTCTGTATTGTTCATCATCAGCCCAAGAGGCAATCCACCACACCACACACTGTATTAGGGTATTACACCACAACGGTGGCCCGAACCAGTACAAACCTCGCGTCTCTTGTGTTGTTCGTCGTGCTAGCTAGAAATCGTAGTGAGGTTGTGGGCGTGTTTCGGTAGGTAGATCTTTGTGTGCACCCCAGAGTTCGAACCTTAAGCGTTTTGCCAGAACCAGATATCCGACATTTGGCGCGCCATGTAGGGGTGCGCCGAAATCTTCTTTCCGCTAATCTACGTCCCATCATTTTGTTGCATCCATGGTAGACGCTCGCCGAGCTCGCGTTGAGCGCCGCGCTGCTATCGCCGCCCGCGTCGCCCAGACGGCTCCCGTCGGTGGGCCTCCTCCTCGTTCTCCGTCACCTGCCGCCAACGCAGCCACTGGCCCGGAGGGGAATGAGCAACAAGCATCTTTGCTGCACCCCTCGGTGCGGCGGGAAGGCCGCACCGCCACTCCGTCGCTGACCCCAGCTGGTTCGTCGTCTCACGCTCATCGCGCCCCCATGGACGTGCAGGCCGCGTTGCTCCTGGCACGTGAGCTCCTACACTACCGCTCCGTCGATGACCTCTACAAAGAATGGCTCACTCGCATCACCGAGCTCGTCAGCGCCGCATGGGGCTCTCCCCTGTCATCCCTCTCGCTGCCTCGCCCTCCGTCATGCATGGGCAACGCGACACAGGGAGCGCCTCTGCCACCTTGCCCCCAAGAAGGCGCCCTGGCTCCAAGGCGCGCGGCCCCTGGACCTGACCCACCGCGTCCGGCGCACTCGCGGCAAGAAAGAAGCTTCCAAGAAATCCCTCGGCCTCAAGAAGGCGCTCACATGCTCCCTGCACCAGCACGACAAGACCGCATCCCTGCACCAGCACGCCAAGACCCCATGCTGCCCCTGGCGGCGGCGCGCAGGAACCATCAAGAGCAAGCCCCGCGTCTGCAAAGGGCTCCGGTGGCCACCGCAGGTTGCCGTGCCTTCACCACCGAGCTGTGTAGTGTCGCCTGGCCGGGCAAGTTCAAGCCGGACGTGCCTCCTCGCTACGACAATACTGCCGACCCCGCGGAGTTCCTGCTGCTCTACAAGCTGGGCATCGAGGCGGCCCACGGAGATGAAAAGGTCATGGCGAACTGGTTTCCCATGGTGCTCAAGGATGGTGCCCGCACCTGGCTCCTGAACCTGCCTCCCGGCTCGATCTCCTCTTGGGACGAGATGCGCAGTCATTTCATCGCCAACTTCCAGGGCACCCGCGACCGCCCCCTGGCCGTGGGTGACTTGCGCCGGATCAAGCAGCAGCCTGGAGAGACCCTGCAGAAGTACATCCAGCGTTTATACAACGCTCGACTGAAGATCCCCTAGGTGACAAATGAGGCCATCATCTCAGCATTCTCTGATGGCGTTCGCGACGTCAAGATGAAGGAGGAGCTCGCCATCCACGAGGATCTGTGCACATCCCTGTAGCTGTTCAACCTGGCAACCAAGTGTGTAAGAGCTGAGGAGGGGCACCTCTCCCTCCTCGAGCTTCCAGCTGCTGACCCAGAACAGAAGAAGGCCGAGGCCAATGATGTGAAGCGCAAAGGAGCAGCCATACTCGTAGCAGAACCAAACACAAAGAGCGGCAGGGACCAGCCGGAGTCGTCCATGGGTAGCCGATTCTGCGCCTACCACAATCTCCACACCCACAACACCAATGAATGCCAGGAGCTCAAGGCCGTCCGAGAAGGACGCTTCAGTCGTCGCCCCGAGCGCAATGACCGGGGCTACAACCGAGGAGGAGGACGAGGCGGAGGACGATGGGATGACTGAGGCCCTCGCCAGGAGTGGTGTGACTGACTTTGCGAGGATCGCTAGCAGGACCAGCCTCGCGAGGGAGCCTGGAGGGACCAGCCTCACGAGGACCGCCTGCAGGGCAACGCAGGCCTTCCTCCTGTGCCGCCACGGCCAAGAAGGAATGACGACCACCAACAGGACGAGGGGACAGGGGGCTTCCAAGAGCTGCGTGCTATCGCTTGCATCTAGGGCGGTGCCCAGGCCCCAGCCTCACAGCGCATCTTCAAGCAGTTCGCTCGCGAGGTGAATCCAGTCCTCCCCAAGCTTGAGGCCACACACCCACTTAGGTGGTCCAAGTGCGCCATCACTTTGAGCTCAGCAGATCAACTCAAGTGTGCGGCTACTGCTTGCACCCTCCTGATGCTTTGTTCTCTAGTCATCAACAACGTGCAAGTCACCAGGACCCTCATCGATGGCGGTGCAGGGCTCAACGTCCTGTCCGTCGAGATGTTCAACAACCTCCAAGTGCCATATGATCAACTTCATCCTACCAAGCCTTTCTCAGGAGTTACTGACGGCTCCACCACCCCGATAGGGCAAGTCCGCCTCCCTGTCACCTTCGGACAGCGCAACAACTACCACACCGAGCTCATCGACTTCGACGTTGCCCACATCCGCCTGCCATACAATGCCATCCTCGGGTACCCAGCCCTGGCCAAGTTCATGGCAGTAACTCACCATGGCTACAACGTCCTCAAGATGCCAGGAAGCGACGGAATCATCACAGTCCCCTGCGAAGAGAAAGATGCAGTGTGCTTCCTCGAGCGCGCCTTCCAAGCTGCATCAATCAAGAACCTGGACAGCAAGGGCGAGAACCCTCCTGAGGCAGTCCCCAAGAAGAAGAAGACATCACCCGGATCAAGGCCTCAGGAGGTTGGCCTCTCAGGAGGTGTCGCATCAGGATCCACACCCGTGCAAGGGTGCCTCCTTCCTTCGCATAGGAAGGCGCGCCCGACGCCCTCCTCGGGCAAGGCTCGGGGGATCTCTTTTGGAGGGCCTCAGACTTTGCCAAAATAACGAGGGAGGCGCTCGGGCACCACTTGGAGGCGTGCTTCGCAGCATGTTTCCCTCAGGAAGTCTCAGGGCGTGGGAAGCCCAACCCTCAAAAGTTCATCACCAAGACAACTCAGGAGCTTCAAGAATCAACAGTCATACTCGGGGATTAATGTCTGCCTGGCGTAGCTCCCCATCCAGGCGAGGATGGCGGGCAGCACGTCTGCATCGATTTCCCAGGGCTCAACCAAGCCACATCTCAGGAGCGCCTCTCGCCTTCGCGCGTGTGACATTGCGAGGGTCCGCCGCACAACTACGTTTGCATGCCTTTCGGCCTGCCAAACGCGGCTGCTACTCACCAACGTGTGGGGACCCTGACTCATAAGTCGTGATCACCGAATGCACGTGTACAGTGATCCCAGAGTTCAATGCTCACTGAACACACAGAAGCTGAATAATAAGAGTCTTACATCCATACATACCGTCTTACACAAATTATGACCAATATGATCAAGTCTTACATAGATAAAGCCACAAGGGCTGAATACCAAATAAACTTAAGCAGTGGAAATCTTCGTCGATAAGTAGAACCCATGCCATGTGCCTTAACCCTACATGCATTCTGACTGGGAAATGTCCTAGTTCGCATGTTCATCTCCAAAGAACTCTTCTTCGAACTCCTGTTCTTCCATGCCTGGCCAATTAAATAACCAGTGGCAAGCCAATGAGCACTTTGAATGTACTCGCAAGCAACCCAAGGGTGATAACAGAATAATTATGCAAGGCACCACTGCTAAATTGGCATTTTGCGGAAAGCTAGTTTTGAGTGCAATAACATGTTCAACAACTTGTAAGACATGCATCAGGAGAATTCAAGTAACCATGTGGACATGTTAATCAACATAAATAGAGTGGGCATCAACCCAACTCAATCATGTCAAGTCCCTTGACTTGACCCAAGTAGTTTTCCCCAGTTATCCAAACACACACATGGGTTTGTGAAGCTCTGGACGTAGTTTAAGCAGCACCGCCCAACTGTCCTTGAGCGTGGACACGGCTATTCGAATAGTTTTACGCTCTGCAGAGGTTGCACACTTTACCCACAAGATCCGGGGAACTTCCGTGTCATCCACGACCTGCGGTACCTCAAGTACCCGGGGTAAGCACCCGATCACTATCTTTCCCTAGACGACACTAACAAGGAGTCCACTTATTGTTCCGTATCCTCACGATGTACATCATACGAGACTCACTCGAGATCGTAACATCCACGAGGGGACACAACGGTGTATCTGGTGCCCTGTGAAAACAGTCATGGCCGTCCTACCTGGCACGACCCCGTCCTGAGAGAGAGCACCAACTCTCCCCCGTCACTAGTAATGTGGGCTCCAAGATAGTATCGGCCTAGGTAATCAATAATGCCCTTTCCCATACAAGGGTAGAGTGGTTGCGCATGTAAGGTTGGGACAGTCGACAAATCTTAAATCTAATCCGTTTTCAAAAACAACACACACACTTGCCTCGGTACACCACTTCGTCATCAAGTGGTTACCTCAACTCAGCATCTCCCCCGGGCATAAGTGTCACCCGATGGGGTTTTCGAAAAGTCTATTGAAAATACTTTGTCTCCATCGCCATGCATATTCCCGTCCCTTTTTGCGTAGCACTACCTTAGCATCCTATCTACTCCCACCGGCATAACCCTCATAAGAAGGTAGGGTCATGCACATTGCAAGTATCAACGAGGAAGTAACGGTGGCAAACCATCAAGGTGGTTACCACCTCATCATGATTCCGTTGCAACAATAATATGGTGCTATATGACATGCATAAAAGGGTTTCCCAAACATGGTCAAAGGGCTGCTTGCCTGGCTCAACAAAGTCTTATGGGTCTTCAAAGTCTTCTGGTCCAACTGCTTCGTCAGCAACGCAATCTATCATCGCAAAATAATAATGAGAAAAATAAGGCAATAATAAAACAGAAAAACCAAAGTGCTCAGAAAAATGTCAACTCATTTTTGTTAAATACTAGGGTGAACACTAAGAAGGGGAAAATTCCTAGTTTTGGATTTGGAGTAGCAGAATAGGAGAAATGGATTTACAAAGGTATATTTAAATGCTTAAAATCACATTTAAATATTAAAGTGAAGAAAAGGTTGTTGGATTTGAATGAAAGTTGCACCATTAATAGGTGGGATTTTTACAAGAATTTAGGAACTGGAATTATTTCATTTGGATTAATATTTAGTCCAGAGGACTTTTTGCAAGTCTGACAGAAAAGAAGAAAAGGGGATGGGGCACTATGCGTGCTGGGCCAGAACAGCCGCAGGGCAGCGGCCCAGCCGAGCTGACACGCACGCGCGCCAGATTTTTAAACCTGACGGGCGGGCCCCAGTTGCCAGTGGGAGAGAGAGGGGGTGAGAGAGAGGTGAGGATGACAGGCGAGGCCCGCCTGTCATCTTTGACCTCGCGAACAGAGGGCCAGCGTGCTCACCGGCGGCGATGCATGGCACAGCGGGTCGAGATGACGGCACGGTTGGACTCAGCGTGGAGTCGTCGTTCAGGTGGTGGTAGTGGACGTCGCCGGAGTTGCCTGGTTCGCCGATGACAAGGAAGCATGGCGGAGGTGCGTTGGGCGGTGGTTGTTCCGATCGACTCCGGCTGCAAACGAAGGGGAAAAGGAGGGGGAAGGAGTCAGGGGCTCGCTACGGTTCCAGATCAAGCGAAAGGAGCAGCGGAGGAGGCTCTTACCGCGCAAACATCGGTGACCCGAAACGGCGGCGCTCGGCTCGATCCCGAGCGCAGAGAGGGGGAGGGGAGCTGGGGCTCTGCTGGTGATCGCTAGGAGGCGCGAGAGCTCAAGGGATGGAGAGAACGGGGTCCAGGGTGGCCTTAAATAGGAGGGGCGCAGTGCACCGTGGCCCGTGCGCCGGCGAGCTTCTAGCCATTGCTGGAGGCCACGGGGGCGCACGTGGGCGTGTCTGGGGCATTTGTGGAGGTGGTCCACGACCAGGGGAAGGAAGAGAGGGAGCAGGAGGGGCTAGAGCCGCCGCGCGTGTGAGTGTGCTCATTGGAGCTCTCGGGCGGCCATGGCGCCTGTGTGAGGGAGGCCGTAGGAGGGAGAAGGAAGAGGGGGACCAGGGCTTAGCGTGCTGCGTACGCCGAGGCGCATCGTCAGGTGCGCTGGGGAGGCCCGAGGTGGCCGGAGGTGGTTGGCAGGGGGCGTCAACAGTGCGAGAGCGCACTGTAGCGCGCTCCAGAGCATGCAAATGGCCAGCATGCCATTTTTGTGGCAAAGTGGGCATGGCCAGGCATGTCTGGTAGCTCTAGGGGGAAGTAAAGAAGAGGGGAGGAGCATTGGATGCCTTGGGGATCCAATAGGAGAGGAGTGGGGTTGAGAGAGAGAGGGAAATGGGCTGTCCAGAGGGGTCAATGAGGTGGTTTCACCCCTCAATCATTGAGCTGAGATGCAACCATTCTTACTGGAGGTAGAGGAGGACTTGTAGGGGCTATGGTAAAAAGTGGAGGCCATGGAGAAGAGTGGAACTTGTAAGAATAGTGTTTTTAGAAAAATGGCATAAGGTGTTTGTTGTTGATTTGCGAAACAAGATGAACTCCTCTTGTCATGAGGCTTGACAGGGTAAAATGGAATGAGAAAATAAGAGGTTCCACCAAGATTGAGTTTATTTGGGTAAAGTTGCCAATGCAACTTTTGTAAACCCTAGAAATTAGCATAAATGAACTTGTGTAGATCTAGTTGAAATCACTTCTCCTTGATGCACCACCTGGTGTAGTGGCCTCATTTGGTCATGTGAACATGCTCACAAAAGTTGAGAGCAAAATGAGAAAGTTGAAAATGTAAAGTTGTTCAAATTTGATTCTGGACAGAGAGGGTTTTGGGGCACTTTGATCAAGATATCATTTTCTCCAACTTGTGCCATTTGGTCTAGATACATAATTAGACCATTGGAGCATGTGCACCAAGTTTGAGAACATTTGGACATGTTTGGCAATGTAGAGTTTCTCAAACTTCAAAATGGACAGAAATGGTTTTGAGGGGATTTGATGATGTTATCTTGTTCTCCAAGACCTGAGACTTGTCAAGATCATCAAACATGTCATATGTGACATGATAGAATTTTCTTGGAATTTTCTTGGATTGAGAGAAACCCAGTACTGGCCAACCTTATCTAGTACATCATCGCTCAAGAGCATTTGAACCAGCGAGTGATGGATTATCTCCAGAGTCTCGCTGATCTGAATCCTCAGATTGCCATCGGCAGACAACTGAGGCCCGATATGGAGAGACACATACATCGACTGGTCAATCCACTTCCTCCGATAGAAGAGGAGTGTATTCCATTGCCAGAGACATTTTCTCGAGACCCTGTCCAGCTACCATTCTCATTTTAGACGTCACTGCTGTGTGTGTTATTTCAGCATTTATTATTACATTGTAACTTATGCATGGTACCTCGAATTTGTGCGGCGAGTCGAATATTTAGTTTCTACCTATATGAGTAGTTTTTCTTCGTGATTAACCTGTGTAACCGCGAAAATCCTGGAATGAGATTTCTCTTCCCTGATGTTCTTGCATCATTTATCCTCTCACTGCATGTATTATTTTTATTCACGCAGCACCACAGCAGCAGACCCACAACCACTCGGACTCTTACACTGCTTGCAAATACAGCAACCACCCCTCTAAGTACTCCACATGCCTCCAAGGGAGAGATTAGAGGATAATCATCCGGATACTAATCACCTTCGGCACACCGATAACAGTGAATAACCGGAATTACGCCTAATCCCCATGATCACTTCCACCGCGGAGAGCCAGCACCCGAGTGGCAGCATCATGGCGATCATCAAATATCATCGCGCACAGGAGCACAGAGAGCCCCAGCGCTGCCGCCAGCCCTCCACACACCAGGATCACATACCAGTCCGGCACCGCCTCCGCCATTGGAGCCTCGTCTCGAGCGCCGGTAAGCAGTAATGGAGGAGAAGGAGGAGGAGAAACGAGTCCAGGTGCAAAGTAGAAGAGGAGCACCGCGGTCGTTTTATAGCTCGAGATCGGTGTACGGTGGGCGAAGTCCACCAGTGCCGCTCGTCGCCCGATCGCCGGTGTTCGGAGGCGAATCCGCGAGCAGTGCCGAAAGCGCACTGGCCCGCGAGGTGAGTGCACACTGCACTTGCAGCAAGCACGCCGCGCACTACCGCATTACGGCCTAGATGCCCTACGCGCTAAAAGTCGCCGGTGGAGAAGGCCGGGAAAGCGCGTGGGAGAGAGGAAGAAGAGAGAGCCAGAGGAAGAAGGAGAGACTGACAATGGGCCCTGGTCCCACCTGTCAGCCAAAGGGAGCACTGTCCTCTCGTGTACGACCAGCGTATTGTAGAATTTAGAATTTATTCTAAATTAACTGCGTCCAGCGTAGAAATCGCTCGTTTTTCCTAAACATGGATTTCTCCACACAATGCCAGTATCCGACACTGTAGTTACTCACCACTTATTGCCCTCTCACTGTAGCCACTTCTTACCGCTTTAGTAAAATGATCTTTTGACCAAGTAAAAGCATTTTGTTTTACAACCCTTAGCAAATCTCGAGGACGAGATTTTTCTTAAGGGGGGTAGTAATTGTAACACCCCAAAAATTTAACCAGGTTTTAGTTATTAAAATTTTGCCAAGAGTTTAAAATTTTTGCCTGCAAGAATATTTCTGTTGATTTCAGAACCTTTCCTTTAATATTAAGGAGTCTTTCCCAAGTGAAAACTTTCCCAATATGTATTGGACTTCTATGCTCTCTCATTAAAAAAACTTTTCTTAATCAGTAGATTTATTTATTAAATTATTTCACCCTGAGCTTTATTCATTAAAATGTCTTTCTTTAAATTTTGGAGCTCTTGTTGAACTGCAACCATTTGATAACTTTAACTAAAAATCCAACCAAAATTTGGAGATGTCATGTGATGTCACTAAATCACTTTTGTGCAATAATATATTTATTTCATTGCATATTTTGAGTTTTACACCTGCTTTTCAAATCTGGTCCAGTGGACATTTTTGCACTATAGCCTAATTAAATATTTCCCTAGAGCCTCCACCAAAATTATGGGATGTCAGTGGTAGCATGCCATCCAATTTTATGCAAAAACCTAGTGATGTTCTATGGAGAAATTAAGTGCATCAACCTCTTTTTCATTCTGGACCAGCCTTGTGTTTTCTACTGCAACCCTATCCTTTCTTGCTCTAGTGACCTTGTGCTTTCTCATGCTTATAGTCAACCCTGCAAAACCCCTAAGTCCAGGAGCATGCACACTTTGGAACACTTTTGGTTCATGTAATGATACCATTTACTCCCTGTCCAGAATTGTAGTTTTGCAAAACTTGCACTAGCAAGTTTCTCCTTTTTGCAAACTAACCTCACCACCCCCTCTTTCTTCTAAAGAGACCCCACTCTGGGAGATTTGGCCACCCCAAGTACTGCCTGGGTGCCCTTGGCATTTTGACAAACACCCTGAGTGCATAGCCAGATTTGGCATGACTTCAAGTTTTCATTATGAACTTGAGCCTCTGACCTATCCAGCATGTCCCATGGATTTGCCCTAGCCTATAACCCCACCCTGCTAACCCTCTTGTGGTTTGGAACCCCCTAGCATGCCATAACATTTCATCGAGCACGTCCCGGGCATGCTCTGGGCGCGCCTAGAGCGTGCGTTTGGCACGCACGTGCGCCCGAGCCGCCGCGTCCCGCCCCGCACTCACTCCGGTCCGTGACCGACCGCAGACAGCATGCAGTGTCCCCTTCTGCACCACACGAGCCCCGCAGCTCTCACCACGTCTCCGGCAGGCCAGCAGCTAGTCGCCACTGCCGCCCGACAGCTCCTGCGCTGGCCAGTGCCGCCCAAGCCACCTCCGCTCGCCAGCTCGCCCTTGGAGCAGTAGCCGCTCGTCCGCTAGCTCCTGCCGCCATCCCCAGCCTCGCCATGATATTCCCCGTCTCCGGCAACTCCTACCGCCGCCACCACCCCAGCCATTCCGACATCACTAGGACCTCCCCCTCTCCACTCTCTCCACCAGGAGCCTTCTCTTCCTCCTGTGAACCCTCCCCCCTTCTCGATTTCGATCGGGAACCACCGCAGCCCCAATAGCACTTTGCTCCCGAGGCCTCCTCCGCCGCGAAGCTCACCGTCGGCGACTCCCTCCACCCCCGCCGACCCAACAACCACCGGGAGGACCGCCCCGGTCTTGTGGATCCATCTAGACTCTTTGGAGCCCGCGGGGAGCAGCCATTCGCCGGCGTTGATCGCCGTCGCCTCGCCTCCGTTCGGGCGAAGGAAGAGGAGGGAGGGATGGACTGGTCAAACCTGACCAGTGGGCCCCCTGGACCCATTGTCAGTGACCCCGCCCCAGTCCACGTGGGTTAAGTGGAAGCGCATTTCCAAAGTACGCCTTCGACGTGTACGTAAATATTCGAAACATTTTCTTTTCTGTTTTTTTAAATAGCAGATTTTGACCAAACTTTGACCGGCTATATCTTATTAATTACAACTCCAAATAAATTAATTCTTTTTCCTACCTCTCTCAAATATTGTCTAGTTTATTTTAAGATTTATCTGAAATTTTTTCAACACAACTTTTTGTGCTGTTTTGGTTTTGTGTGTTAATTCATATATATTTTCAAAAATAGGATTTTGAAGAGAGGAGAAAGATTTCAAGATGTTTTGGAATGCACCCTGCCTTCCCATGACCTGAAGGCAAGCATTCTGAACCCTGGTGAAATTTTTGTGTGTGTTGCTTGACACGGTGACAACACCACCCCGACACGAGCATACGTCATTTTATGTGAGGATGTGTTCCTACTCATGAGTGCATGTTAATGAATTTCATGCAAATGGAGTTGATATGGTTGTGATGGAAATCACCATCATATGCCTTTCATGCATACCGGGAGGAAAGCCGAGAAGGCCTCTGTCTTGGGTAGACACGGTCTTGTTCCTAGTCCTCCGTCGAGACGGTCGTGTCCGGTATGGCATGAGGGGGTATGTCGCATGGTGTTTCTATCTGTTGGTTGAAGTATATGCATTGTTATGCTAATCTTGCAGAGAATATTACAACCTCCTGAGTCGACCGTAGATCGAGTCTTGTGCCAGTAACCCCCATACTTGCTTCGTACTACCACTCGTCTCTACAACAAGTAGGGTACGATTCAGTAAGTTGTCAACCCCTTTCCTAGCACACACCGTACAGAGAGGCCTTGGTGGAAGATACTGGAGGCATCCGGTAGTCATGCCACCGGGTCTGGGAGCATGGGTGCTTCGGTTGTAGCCAAATGGGGTAGCTCCCCGGTTTGCGCGTGGTATAAATTTTGTGATCCCATGTTACGTCGAGGTTGTAGCCTCCCCACTTAGAGTTTTGCTTGACAGGTGTCGTGGGTGATTCCAGACACATGTGAGTTAAGCTCGTGTGTGCAAGTTAGGTGTGTTTCCAACTAAAAGACCATAGATAGAATTAGTCTTGAGGACTAAAGGAATCCTTCACTCGTGGGTAAAGAGTACACCCTCTGCAGAGATTAAACCTATTCGAATAGCCGTGTCCATGGTTAAGGATTACAGTCTGGGATGGGTCAAGTGTCGGTCTCAGTGTCAGTCTTCGGAGGTGAAACTGTTAAACCAGAACTGGAATCACGATTGTGACTTGTGATAATTATGATTATTATTTTCGTTGTGAACTAACCCGCGATATTTTTGGTATTATCAAATATCCCTGGGATGGTTTTACCTCTGGGATATTCACTATGATTGTTTCTTTTAAAGCCCATTATGTGGTGCCGCTAAGACGCCCGACTATGGCATTTCTTTTAAAGCCCTTTATGTGGTGTCGCTAAGACGCCCGACTGTGGCATTTCTTTTAAAGCCCTTTATGCGGTGTCGCTAAGACGCCCGACTGTGGCATGCTTGTTATTTATTTCATAATTTTAATATTACTATGTTATTGCATACTCATAAATAACATGCTTGCATGCATCAGAATTTTTATTTGCGACTGACGTCATGAGCATAAAATATCTTTAGCACATCATTGTTATATTATACCTGTGTTCACAATGTTTGCGAGTACATTCAAAGTACTCACTGGCTTGTCCCTGGCTATTGTCTTGGCCAGATTTCTTGCACGGAGAGGAGCGACCGTGGTGACAGCCCCGGAACCTAAACAATGGTGATAGCAGCCTCGCAAAGATAGGAGTTAACCTAGTCAGCTGTTCCTGTGGCAATTGGAGTCCCATAGACACTGATGATCCACAAACCGCTTCCGCCATCAATCATTAGAAACCATTTGTTGTACCCCCAGGCCAGAATGGTCTTGTACTACATATTTTTGTATTTTGCTTGGAATTTCTGTATCAAGTTGGTGCCTCATCAGCTAACAGTTATCCTGGGGCTGGTGAGCACAAGGGCCATTTTCTTAAAATTAATACCCGGAGAATCGGTCCCCACAAACTTGGTACCAGAGCCAGGGTGACCATTGGCTAATCCTATCCTAGCCAGGTCGATAAACCTCGGTAAACCAACCCACCAGACCCTAACCAAAACCCCAGCCAAGCTTCCCATGCAAGATAGCCACACAATGACCCCGACAGTTTTGGCAGTCGGTGCCCAACCTATTAGCCTAGCCTGAAAATCACACACCATTGACCGATGGCTAAAATGTCTAATTCGCAAGCGTGCGAAGGAAGACTCCGTTCCCTTTTCTATAAAAAGGGCACGCTGGCCTCAACCCAGCACAGCGCAGCCTCTGCCCCAACCAAGCCACAATGCCTGGTCCCATAGTGCACAATGAGACCACAGCAACCAACCTTGGAGGTTTTGTGACCATACTCGCAAACCTCACCTGTCGTGCCTATGCGTTAGAAGAGCCCCCAGAATATGTTTTGTACCAAGGACCCATGAGCGGTGAGGACCGCCAATTCTGGGTCACTGTGCACATCTACGGTAGGGGTCTGTCGCCAGAATGCCCCTACAGGTTCACCGGAAGAACAACTTCCTACGAGCCACAAGCCATCCAGCTAGCTGCTCTAGAGGCTATAGTTCAACTCCGGCAGTTGTCGCCCAGAGTTAACTGTTGCTCGTTCTACTACTACCCCAGGCGTGAAGGGTATGGTAGACCACCCCAAGTTGCCAACGGAGATCACGAGACGGATCCCGCATTGCTGCACCTAGTACGCTATGTAAGTGCACTAGAGGCACTGTTCGACCAGATCACCATTGATCCGATCGAAGCTCGAGGAGAGCTGGTTCGCAGAGCCCCGGCAAGCAGGGAAACCGAGCCCGACGCCGACAACCCAGTCGTGCTGTTCGGACACCCGATCGAGACCCTGAGGTCAGCTCCAGCCAGCGGCCAGGGTGACTTGATGACCCTAGAAGTGCTTCGTCACCTTTTGGGAGCACACTTCAACGGAATTGTGGCCAACAATCCCCGCGATGGTCATCATCGCTACCCCGACCCTGCAGTTCCTCCACCATCTCCGACTAATCCCGGCAGTGAGACACCTGGAGAAGCCTTGACATCCACCAGGCACGCCCGTTTGGACATAAACGAGGTAGACTAAGCCGTACGAGTAGTACCGAGTCTCAGTGTATCCTCGCTTTGTAATCGTGTAACCTTGAAAATAAACACAGCCTGTCGTTGTGCCTCTGTTTTAATAGTAGCCTTGCGTATTTTGTCAGCGCATAGTTGCACATTTTCAGGGCACATCTACCAAAACCAACCCCGACGACACCCACAGTAACACATCTCTTTATGAGATATGTGTATCTATGACACTGACCCCGACCTTTGGAGCTAATCTGGCAGATTTATTACCTTTCACCACGGTAAATAAACCAGCCCAGATGCTATATAAGAAAGGCCACCTTGTGACCTTACCAAGCAACCCTCACCTCGTGCACCACTCTCACAACCATTTCTTGCCATGCCGAGCCCTAGTATTTATCGGAGAACCCCAGATGCAACCCCAGGTAGCTTTGTCAAAATATTGTGGGACTTTACCTGCAGTACCATGGGTTCTACCCAGCCACCCCAGTACAAGCTGTTCAAATTGAGAATCACCCCTTCCACCTCGGAATATTGGGTAGCAGTACACATTCCTCCCATAGACCCCAACCAAGATCCAGCGGAGGTTTCCTTCATGGGGAAATCTATGCCGACCCCACGCTTGGCCATAGAAGCTGCTGCGAATGAAGCAATTGCTCGTCTTCGATTCGCGGTACCCTATGCCCGCGAACGAGGATATTTTTACTTTCCGAGCCGTGCAACGCCCGGAGGGGTAACATCTTTTCCCGGTGGACGGATTGAGAGAGACCCAGTACTGGCCAACCTTATCCAGTACATCATCGCTCAAGAGCATTTGAACTAGCGAGTGATGGATTATCTCCAGAGTCTCGCTGATCTGAATCCTCAGATTGCCATCGGCAGACCACTGAGGCCCGATCCGCAGAGACACATACATCGACTGGTCAATCCACTTCCTCCGATAGAAGAGGAGTTTATTCCATTGCGAGAGACATTTTCTCGAGACCCTGTCCAGCTACCATTCTCATTTTAGACGTCACTTCTGTGTGTGTTATTTCAGCATTTATTATTACGTTGTAACTTATGCATGGTACCTCGAATTTGTGCGGCGAGTCGAATATTTAGTTTCTACCTATATGAGTAGTTTTTCTTCGTGATTAACCTGTGTAACCGCGGAAATCCTGGAATGAGATTTCTTTTCCCTGATGTTGCTGCATCATTTATCCTCTCGCTGCATGGATTATTTTTATTCACGCAGCACCACGGCAGCAGACCCACAACCACTCGGACTCTTACACTGCTTGCAAATACATGCAACCATGTTGCATCTCACCAACCACCCTTCTAAGTACTCCACATGCCTCCAAGGGAGAGATTAGCGGATAATCATCTGGATACTAATCACCTCCGGCACACCGATAACAATGAATAACCGGAATTACGCCTAATCCCCATGATCACCACCACCACGGAGAGCCAGCACCCGAGCGGCAGCATCACGGCGATCATCAAATATCATCGCACACAGGAGCACAGAGAGCCCCAGCGCTGCCGCCAGCCCTCCACACACCAGGATCACATACCAGTCCGGCACCGCCTCCGCCATTGGAGCCTCGTCTCGAGCTCCGGTAAGCAGTAATGGAGGAGAAGGAGGAGGAGAAACGAGGCCAGGTGTAAAGTAGAAGAGGAGCACTGCGGTTGTTTTATAGCTCGAGATCGGTGTACGGTGGGCGAAGTCCGGCAGCGCCGCTCGTCGCCCGATCGCCGGTGTTCGGAGGCGAATCCGCGAGCAGTGCCGACAGCGCACTGGCCCGCGAGGTGAGTGCACACTGCACCGGCAGCAAGCACGCCACGCACTACCGCAGTACGGCCTAGATGCCCTACGCGCTAAAAGTCGCCGGTGGAGAAGGCCTGGAAAGCGCGCGGGAGAGAGGAAGAAGAGAGAGCCAGAGGGAGAAGGAGAGACTGACAATGGGCCCTGGTCCCACCTGTCAGCCAAAGGGAGCACTGTGCTCTTGTGTACGACCATCGTATTGTACAATTTAGAATTTATTCTAAATTCACTGCGTCCAACATAGAAATCGCTCGTTTTTCCTAAACATGGATTTCTCCACACAATGCCAGTATCCCACACTGTAGTTACTCACCACTTATTGCCCTCTCACTTTAGCCACTTTTTACCGCTTTAGTAAAATTATCTTTTGACCAGGTAAAAGCATTTTGTTTTACAACCCTTAGCAAATCTCAAGGACAAGAATTTTCTTAAGGGGGGTAGTAATTGTAACACCCCAAAAATTTAACCAGGTTTTAGTTATTAAAATTTTGCCAAGAGTTTAAAATTTTTGCCTGCAAGAATATTTCTGTTGATTTCAGAACCTTTCCTTTAATATTAAGGAGTCTTTCCCAAGTGAAAACTTTCCCAATATGTATTGGACTTCTATGCTCTCTCATTAAAAAAAAATTTGTTAATCAGTAGATTTATCTATTAAATTATTTCACCCTGAGCTTTATTCATTAAAATGACTTTCTTTAAATTTTGGAGCTCTTGTTGAACTGCAACCATTTGATAACTTTAACTAAAAATCCAACCAAAATTTGGAGATGTCATGTGATGTCACTAAATCAATTTTGTGCAATAATATATTTATTTCATTGCATATTTTGAGTTTTACACCTGCTTTTCAAATCTGGTCCAGTGGACATTTTTGCACTATAGCCTAATTAAATATTTCCCTAGAGACTCCACCGAAATTATGGGATGTCAGTGGTAGTATGCCATCCAACTTTATGCAAAAACCTAGTGATGTTCTATGGAAAAATTAAGTGCATCAACCTCTTTTTCATTCCGGACCAGCCTTGTGTTTTCTACTACAACCCTATCCTTTCTTGCTCTAGTGACCTTGTGCTTTCTCATGCTTATAGTCAACCCTGCAAAAGCCCTAACTCCAGGAGCATGCACACTTTGGAAAACACTTTTGGTTCATGTAATGATACCATTTACTCCCTGTCCAGAATTGTAGTTTTGCAAAACTTGCACTAGCAAGTTTCTCCTTTTTGCAAACTAACCTCACCACCCCCTCTTTCTTCTAAAGAGACCCCACTCTGGGAGATTTGGCCACCCCAAGTACTGCCTAGGTGCCCTTGGCATTTTGACAAACACCCTGAGTGCATAGCCAGATTTGGCATGACTTCAAGTTTTCATTATGAACTTGAGCCTCTGACCTATCCAGCATGTCCCATGGATTTGCCCTAGCCTATAACCCCACCCTGCTAACCCTCTTGTGGTTTGGAACCCCCTAGCATGCCATAACATTTCATCGAGCACGTCCCGGGCATGCTCTGGGCGCGCCTAGAGCGTGCGTTTGGCACGCACGTGCGCCCGAGCCGCCGCGTCCCGCCCCGCACTCACTCCGGTCCGTGACCGACCGCAGCCAGCATGCAGTGTCCCCTTCTGCACCACACGAGCCCCGCAGCTCTCACCACGTCTCCGGCAGGCCAGCAGCTAGTCGCCACTGCCGCCCGACAGCTCCTGCGCTGGCCAGCGCCGCCCAAGCCACCTCCGCTCGCCAGCTCGCCCTTGGAGCAGTAGCCGCTCGTCCTCTAGCTCCTGCCGCCATCCCCAGCCTCGCCACGATGCCCTGCAGCTACAGAAAGACGGTCGCCGACGACCTTATCCGCGGCCGCCGCTGAACCGCCTCGACTCGCCTATTTAAGGAAGCCCCGAGCTCGTTCCCGCACACAGGCAACCTTAGGCCACCCCAATGGCGCTTCCCTAGCTCGCAATCGACCAGGGGAGGTTTTCTTCCCCGTCTCCGGCAACTCCTGCCGCCGCCACCGCCCTGGCCATTTCGGCACCACTAGGACCTCCCCTCTCCAATCTCTCCACCAGGAGCCTTCTCTTCCTCCCGTGAACCCTTCCCCCTATTCGATTTCGATCGGGAACCACCGCAGCCCCAATAGCACTTTGCTCGCAAGGCCTCCTCCACCGCGAAGCTCACCATTGGTGACTCCCTCCACCCCCACCGACCTAACGACCACCGGGAGGACCGCCCCGGTCTTGCGGATCCATCTTGACTCTCTGGAGCCCGCGGGGAGCAGCCATTCGCCAGCGTTGATCGCCGTCGCCTCACCTCCATTCGGGCGAAGGAAGAGGAGGGAGGGATGGACTGGTCAAACCTGACCAGTGGGCCCCCTGGACCCACTGTCAGTGACCCCGCCCCAGTCCATGTGGGTTAGGTGGAAGCGCATTTCCAAAGTACGCCTTCGACGTGTACGTATATTTTCGAAACGTTTTCTTTTCTGTTTTTTTTAAATAACAGATTTTGACCAAACTTTGACCGGCTATATCTTATTAATTACAACTCCAAATAAATTAATTCTTTTTCCTACCTCTCTCAAATATTGTCTAGATTATTTTAAGATTTATCTGAATTTTTTCAAAACAACTTTTTTGTGCTGTTTTGATTTTGTGTGTTAATTCATATATATTTTCAAAAATAGGATTTTGAAGAGAGGAGAAAGATTTCAAGATGTTTTGGAATGCACCCTGCCTTCCCATGACCCAAAGGCAAGCATTCTGAACCCTGGTGAAATTTTTGTGTGTGTTGCTTGACACGGTGACAACACCACCCCAACATGAGCATACGTCATTTTATGTGAGGATGTGTTCCTACTCATGAGTGCATGTTAATGAATTTCATACAAATGGAGTTGATATGGTTGTGATGGAAATCACCGTCATATGCCTTTCATGCATACCGGGAGGAAATCTGAGAAGGCCTCTGTCTTGGGTAGACACGGTCTTGTTCCTAGTCCTCCATCGAGACGGTCGTGTCCGGTATGGCATGAGGGGGTATGTCACGTGGTGTTTCTATCTGTTGGTTGAAGTATATGCATTGTTATGCTAATCTTGCAGAGTATATTACAACCTCCTGAGTCGACCGTAGATCGAGTCTTGTGCCAGTAACCCCCATACTTTCTTCGTACTACCACTCGTCTCTACAACAAGTAGGGTACGGTTCAGTAAGTTGTCAACCCCTTTCCTAGCACACACCGTACAGAGAGGTCACGGTGGAAGATACTGGAGGCATCCGGTAGTCATGCCACTGGGTCCGGGAGCATGGGTGTTTCGGTTGTAGCCGAAGGGGGTAGCTCCCCAGTTTGCGCGCGGTATAAATTTTGTGATCCCATGTTACGTCGAGGTTGTAGCCTCCCCACTTAGAGTTTTGCTTGACAGGTGTCGTGGGTGATTCCAGACACATGTGAGTTAAGATGGTGTGTGCAAGTTAGGTGTGTTTCCAATTAAAAGACCGTAGACGGAATTAGTCTTGAGGACTAAAGGGATCCATCACTCGTGGGTAAAGAGTACACCCTCTGCAGAGATTAAACCTATTCGAATAGCCGTGTCCATGGTTAAGGATTACAGTCTGGGATGGGTCAAGTGTCGGTCTTAGTGTCGGTCTTCGGAGGTGAAACTGTTAAACCAGAACTGGAATCACGATTGTGACTTGTGATAATTATGATTATTATTTTCGTTGTGAACTAACTCGTGATATTTTTGGTATTATCGAATATCCCTGGGATGGTTTTACCTCCGGGATATTCACTATGATTGTTTCTTTTAAAGCCCTTTATGTGGTGTCGCTAAGACGCCCGACTGTGGCATTTCTTTTAAAGCCCTTTATGTGGTGTCGCTAAGACGCCCGACTGTGGCATTTCTTTTAAAGCCCTTTATGTGGTGTCGCTAAGATGCTCGACTGTGGCATTTCTTTTAAAGCCCTTTATGTGGTGTCGCTAAGACGCCCGACTGTGGCATTTCTTTTAAAGCCCTTTAGGTGGTGTCGCTAAGACGCCCGACTGTGGCATTTCTTTTAAAGCCCTTTATGTGGTGTCGCTAAGACGCTCGACTGTGGCATTTCTTTTAAAGCCCTTTATGTGGTGTCGCTAAGACGCCCGACTGTGGCATTTCTTTTAAAGCCCTTTATGCGGTGTCGCTAAGATGCCCGACTGTGGCATGCTTGTTATTTGTTTCATAATTTGAATATTACTATGTTATTGCATACTCATAAATAACATGCTTGTGTGCATCAGAATTTTTATTTGTGACTGACATCATGGGCATAAAATATTTTTAGCACATCATTGTTATATTATACCTGTGTTCACAATGTTTGCGAGTACATTCAAAGTACTCACTGGCTTGTCCCTGACTATTGTCTTGGCCAGATTTCTTGCGCGGAGAGGAGCGACCGTGGCGACAGCCCCGGAACCTAAACAACGGTGATAGCAGCCTCGCGAAGATAGGAGTTAACCTGGTCAGCTGTTCCTGTGGGAATTGGAGTCCCATAGACACTAATGATCCACAAACCGCTTCCACCATCAATCACTAGAAACCATTTGTTGTACTCCCAGGCCAGAATGGTCTTGTACTACATATTTTTGTATTTTGCTTGGAATTTCTGTATCAAGTTGGTGCCTCATCAGCTAATAGTTATCCTGGGGCTGGTGAGCACAAGGGCCATTTTCTGGAAATTAATACCCGGAGAATCAGTCCCCACAAACATGGTACCAGAGCCAGGCTGACCATTGGCTAATCCTATCCTAGCCAGGTCGATAAACCTCGGTAAACCAACCCACCAAACCCTAACCAAAACCCCAGCCAAGCTTCCCTTGCAAGATAGCCACACTGTGATCCCGACACTTTTGGCAGTCGGTGCCCAACCTATTAGCCTAGCCTAACAATCACACACAAGTGACCGATGGCTAAAATGTCTCATTCGCAAGCATGCGAAGGGAGACTCCGTTCCCTTTTCTATAAAAAGGGCACGCTAGCCTCAACCCAGCACATCACAACCTCTGCCCCAACCGAGCCACAATGCCTGGTCCCATAGTGCACAATGAGACCACAGCAACCAACCTTGGAGGTTTTGTGACCATACTCGCAAACCTGACCCGTCGTGCCTATGCGTTAGAAGAGCCCCCAGAATATGTTGTGTACCAAGGACCCATGAGCAGTGAGGACCGCCAATTCTGGGCCACTGTGCACATCTACGGTAGGGGTCTGTCACTAGAACGCCCCTACAGGTTCACCGGAAGAACAACTTCCTACGAGCCACAAGCCATCCAGCTAGTTGCTCAAGAGGCAATAGTTCAACTCCGGCAGTTGTCGCCCAGAGTTAACTGTCGCTCATTCTACTACTACCCCGGGTGTGAAGGGTATGTTAGACCACCCCAAGTTGCCAACGGAGATCACGGGACAGATCCCGCATTGCTGCACCTAGTGCGCTATGTAAGTGCACTAGAGGCACTGTTCGACCAGATCACCATTGATCTGATCGCAGCTCGAGGAGAGCTGGTTCGTAGAGCCCCGGCAAGCAGGGAAACCGAGCCAGATGCCGACAACCTAGTCGTGCTGTTGGACACCCGATCGAGACCCTGAGGTCAGCTCCAGCCAGCGGCCAGGGTGCGTTGATTACCCCAGAAGTGCTTCGTCACCTTTTGGGAGCACACTTCAACAGAATTGTGGCCAACAATCCCCGCGATGGTCATCATCGCTACCCCGACCCTGCAATTCCTCCATCACCGACTAATCCCGGCAGTGAGACACGTGGAGAAGCCTCGACATCCACCAGGCACACCCGTTTAGACATAAACGAGGTAGACTAAGCCGTACGAGTAGTACCGAGTCTCAGTGTATCCTCGCTTTGTAATTGTGTAACCTTGTGAATAAACGCAGCCTGTCGTTGTGCCTCTATTTTAATAGTAGCCTTGCGTATTTGGTCAGCGCATAGTTGCACATTTTCAGGGCACAGCTACCAAAACCAACCCCGACGACACCCACAGTAACATGTCTCTTTATGAGATATGTGTATCTACGACACTGACCCCGACCTTTGGAGCTAATCTGGCAGATTTATTACCTTTCACCACGGTAAATAAACCAGCCTAGATGCTATATAAGAAAGGCCACCTTGTGACCTTACCCAGCAACCCTCACCTCGTGCACCACTCTCACAACCATTTCTTGCCATGCCGAGCCCTAGTATTTATCGGAGAACCCCAGATGCAACCCCAGGTAGCTTTGTCAAAATATTGTGGGACTTTACCTGCAGTACCATGGGTTCTACCCAGCCACCCCAGTACGAGCTGTTCAACTCGAGAATCACCCCTTCCACCTCGGAATATTGGGAAGCAGTACACATTCCTCCCATAGACCCCAACCAGGATCCAACGGAGGTTTCCTTCGTGGGGAAATCTATGCCGACCCCATGCTTGGCCATAGAAGCTGCTGCGAATGAAGCAATTGCTCGTCTTCGATTAGCGGTACCCTATGCCCGCGAACGAGGATATTTTTACTTTCCGAGCCGTGCAACGCCCGGAGGGGTAACATCTTTTCCCGGTGGACGGATTGAGAGAGACCCAGTACTGGCCAACCTTATCCAGTACATCATCGCTCAAGAGCATTTGAACTAGCGAGTGATGGATTATCTCCAGAGTCTTGCTGATCTGAATCCTCAGATTGCCATCGGCAGACCACTAAGGCCCGATCCGGAGAGACACATACATCGACTGGTCAATCCACTTCCTCCGATAGAAGAGGAGTGTATTCCATTGCTAGAGACATTTTCTCGAGACCCTGTCCAGCTACCATTCTCATTTTAGACGTCACTGCTGTCTGTGTTATTTCAGCATTTATTATTACGTTGTAAGTTATGCATGGTACCTCGAATTTGTGCGGCGAGTCGAATATTTAGTTTCTACCTATATGAGTAGTTTTTCTTCGTGATTAACCTGTGTAACCGCGAAAATCCTGGAATGAGATTTCTTTTCCCTGATGTTGCTGCATCATTTATCCTCTCACTGCATGGATTATTTTTATTCACGCAGCACCACGGCAGCAGACCCACAACCACTCGTACTCTCACACTGCTTGCAAATACACGCAACCATGTTGCATCTCACCAACCACCCCACTAAGTACTCCACATGCCTCCAATGGAGAGATTAGCGGATAATCATCCGGATATTAATCACCTCTGGCACACCGATAACAGTGAATAACCGGAATGACGCCTAATCCCCATGATCACCGCCACCGTGGAGAGCCAGCACCCGAGCGGCAGCATCACGGCGATCATCAAAGATCATCGCGCACAGGAGCACAGAGAGCCCCAGTGCTGCCGCCAGCCCTCCACACACCAGGATCACATACCAGTCCGGCACCGCCTCCGCCATTGGAGCCTCATCTCGAGCTCCGGTAAGCAGTAATGGAGGAGAAGGAGGAGGAGAAACGAGGCCAGGTGCAAAGTAGAAGAGGAGCACCACGGTCGTTTTATAGCTTGAGATCGGTGTACGGTGGGCATAGTCCAGCAGCGCCGCTCGTCGCCCGATCGCCGGTGTTCGGAGGCGAATCCGCGAGCAGTGCCGACAGCACACTGGCCCGCGAGGTGAGTGCACACTGCCCCGGCAGCAAGCACGCCGCGCACTACCGCAGTACGGCCTAGATGCCCTACGCGCTAAAAGTCGCCGGTGGAGAAGGCCGAGAAAGCGCGCGGGAGAGAGGAAGAAGAGAGAGCCAGAGGAAGAAGGAGAGATTGACAATGGGCCCTGGTCCCACCTGTCAGCCAAAGGGAGCACTGTGCTCTTGTGTACGACCAGCGTATTGTAGAATTTAGAATTTATTCTAAATTCACTGCGTCCAGCGTAGAAATCGCTCGTTTTTCCAAAACATGGATTTCTCCACATAATGCCAGTATCCCACACTGTAGTTACTCACCACTTATTGCCCTCTCACTGTAGCCACTTTTTACCGCTTTAGTAAAATGATCTTTTGACCAGGTAAAAGCATTTTGTTGTAAAACCCTTAGCAAATCTCAAGGACGAGATTTTTCTTAAGGGGGGTAGTAATTGTAACACCCCAAAAATTTAACCAGGTTTTAGTTATTAAAATTTTGCCAAGAGTTAAATTTTTTTGCCTGCAAGAATATTTCTGTTGATTTCAGAACCATTCCTTTAATATTAAGGAGTCTTTCCCAAGTGAAACCTTTCCCAATATGTATTGGACTTCTATGCTCTCTCATTAAAAAAACTTTTCTTAATCAGTAGATTTATTTATTTAATTATTTCACCCTGAGCTTTATTCATTAAAATGACTTTCTTTAAATTTGGAGCTCTTGTTGAACTGCAACCATTTGATAACTTTAACTAAAAATCCAACCAAAATTTGGAGATGTCTTGTGATGTCACTAAATCACTTTTGTGCAATAATATATTTATTTCATTGCATAATTTGAGTTTTACACCTGCTTTTCAAATCTGGTCCAGTGGACATTTTTGCACTATAGCCTAATTAAATATTTTCCTAGAGCCTCCACCGAAATTATGGGATGTCAGTGGTTGCATGCCATCCAACTTTATGCAAAAACCTAGTGATGTTCTATGGAGAAATTAAGTGCATCAACCTCTTTTTCATTCTGGACCAGCCTTGTGTTTTCTACTGCAACCCTATCCTTTCTTGCTCTAGTGACCTTGTGCTTTCTCATGCTTATAGTCAACCCTGCAAAACCCCTAAGTCCAGGAGCATGCACCCTTTGGAACACTTTTGGTTCATGTAATGATACCATTTACTCCCTGTCCAGAATTGTAGTTTTGCAAAACTTGCACTAGCAAGTTTCTCCTTTTTGCAAACTAACCTCACCACCACCTCTTTCTTCTAAAGAGACCCCACTCTGGGAGATTTGGGAAATCCAAGTACTGCCTGGGTGCCCTTGGCATTTTGACAAACACCCTGAGTGCTTAGCCAGATTTGGCATGATTTCAAGTGTTCATTATGAACTTGAGCCCCTGACCTATCCAGCATTACCCATGGATTTTCCCTAGCCTATAACCCCACCCTGCTAACCCTCTTGTGGTTTGGAACCCCCTAGCATGCCATAGCATTTCATCGAGCACGTCCCGGGCATGCTCTGGGCGCGCCCAGAGCGTGCGTTTGGCACGCACGTGCGCCTGAGCCGCCGCGTCCCGCCCCGCTCTCACTCCGGCCCGTGACCGACCGCAACCAGCATGCAGTGTCCCCTTCTGCACCACACGAGCCCCGCAGCTCTCGCCACGTCTCCGGCAGGCCAGCAGCTAGCCACCACTGCCGCCCGACAGCTCCTGCGCTGGCCAGCGCCGCCCAAGCCACCTCTGCTCGCCAGCTCGCCCTTGGAGCAGTAGCCGCTCGTCCGCTAGCTCTTGCCACCATCCCCAGCCTCGCCACGATGCCCTGCAGCTACAGAAAGACGGTCGCCGGCGACCTTATCCGCGGCCGCCGCTGAACCGCCTCGACTCGCCTATTTAAGGAAGCCTTGAGCCCGTTCCCGCACACAGGCAACCTCAGGCCACCCCAATGGCGCTTCCCTAGCTCGCTATCGACCCGGGGAGGTTTTCTTCCACGTCTCCGGCAACTCCTGCCGCCGCCACCGCCCCGGCCATTCCGGCACCACTAGGACCTCCCCCTCTCCAATCTCTCCACCAGGAGCCTTCTCTTCCTCCCGTGAACCCTTCCTCCTAGTCGATTTCGATCAGGAACCACCGCAGCCCCAATAGCACTTTGCTCCCGAGGCCTCCTCCGCCGCGAAGCTCACCGTCAACGACTCCCTCCACCCCCACCGACCCAACGACCACCAGGAGGACCGCCCCGGTCTTGCGGATCCAGCTCGACTCTCTGGAGCCCGCGGGGAGCAGCCATTCGCCAGCGTTGATCGCCGTCGCCTCGCCTCCGTTCGGGTGAAGGCAGAGGAGGGAGGGATGGACTGGTCAAACCTGACCAGTGGGCCCCCTGGACCCACTATCAGTGACCCCGCCCCAGTCCACGTGGGTTAAGTGGAAGCGCATTTCCAAAGTACGCCTTCGACGTGTACGTAAATATTCGAAACGTTTTGTTTTTTGTTTTTTTTAAATAGCAGATTTTGACCAAACTTTGACCGGCTATATCTTATTAATTACAACTCCAAATAAATTAATTCTTTTTCCTACCTCTCTCAAATATTGTCTAGTTTATTTTAAGATTTATCTGAAAATTTTTCAACACAACTTTTTGTGCTATTTTGATTTTGTGTGTTAATTCTTATATATTTTCAAAAATAGGATTTTGAAGAGAGGAGAAAGATTTCAAGATGTTTTGGAATGCACCTTGCCTTCCCATGACCTGAAGGCAAGCATTCTGAACCCTGGTGAAATTTTTGTGTGTGTTGCTTGACATGGTGACAACACCACCCCGACACGAGCATACGTCATTTTATGTGAGGATGTGTTCCTACTCATGAGTGCATGTTAATGAATTTCATGCAAATGGAGTAGATATGGTTGTGATGGAAATCACCATCATATGCCTTTCATGCATACCGGGAGGAAAGCCGAGAAGGCCTCTGTCTTGGGTAGACATGGTCTTGTTCCTAGTCCTCTGTCGAGACGGTCGTGTCCGGTATGGCATGAGGGGGTATGTCGCGTGGTGTTTCTATCTGTTGGTTGAAGTATATGCATTGTTATGCTATTCTTGCAGAGAATATTACAACCTCTTGAGTCGATCGTAGATCGAGTCTTGTGCCAGTAACCCCCATACTTGCTTCGTACTACCACTCGTCTCTACAACAAGTAGGGTACGGTTCAGTAAGTTGTCAACCCCTTTCCTAGCACACACCATACAAAGAGGCCATGGTGGAAGATACTGGAGGCATCCGGTAGTCATGCCACCGGGTCCGGGAGCATGGGTGTTTCGGTTGTAGCCGAAGGGGGTAGCTCCCCAGTTTGCGCGCAGTATAAATTTTGTGATCCCATGTTACGTCGAGGTTGTAGCCTCCCCACTTAGAGTTTTGCTTGACAGGTGTCGTGGGTGATTCCAGACACATGTGAGTTAAGCTGGTGTGTGCAAGTTAGGTGTGTTTCCAACTAAAAGACCGTAGACGGAATTAGTCTTGAGGACTAAAGGAATCCGTCACTCGTGGGTAAAGAGTACACCCTCTGCAGAGATTAAACCTATTCGAATAGCCGTGTCCATGGTTAAGGATTATAGTCTGGGATGGGTCAAGTGTCGGTCTTCGGAGGTGAAACTGTTAAACCAGAACTGGAATCACGATTGTGACTTGTGATAATTATGATTATTATTTTCGTTGTGAACTAACCCGTGATATTTTTGGTATTATCGAATATCCCTGGGATGGTTTTACCTCCGGGATATTCACTATGATTGTTTCTTTTAAAGCCCTTTATGTGATGTCGCTAAGACGCCCGACTGTGGCATTTCTTTTAAAGCCCTTTATGTGGTGTCGCTAAGACGCCCGACTGTGGCATTTCTTTTAAAGCCCTTTATGTGGTGTCGCTAAGACGCCCGACTGTGGCATTTCTTTTAAAGCCCTTTATGTGGTGTCGCTAAGACGCCCGACTGTGGCATTTCTTTTAAAGCCCTTTAGGTGGTGTCGCTAAGACACCCGACTGTGGCATTTCTTTTAAAGCCCTTTATGTGGTGTCGCTAAGATGCCCGACTGTGGCATTTCTTTTAAAGCCCTTTATGTGGTGTCGCTAAGACGCCCGACTGTGGCATTTCTTTTAAAGCCCTTTGTGCGGTGTCGCTAAGACGCCCAACTATGGCATTCTTGTTATTTATTTCATAATTTCAATATTACTATGTTATTGCATACTCATAAATAACATGCTTGCGTGGATCAGAATTTTTATTTGTGACTGACGTCATTGTTATATTATACCCGTGTTCACAATGTTTGCGAGTACATTCAAAGTACTCACTGGCTTGTCCCTGGCTATTGTCTTGGCCAGATTTCTTGCGCGGAGAGGAGCAACCGTGGCGACAGCCCCGGAACCTAAACAATGGTGATATCAGCCTCGCGAAGATAGGAGTTAACCTGGTCAGCTGTTCCTGTGGGAATTGGAGTCCCATAGACACTGATGATCCACAAACCGCTTCCGCCATCAATCATTAGAAACCATTTGTTGTACTCCCAGGCCAGAATGGTCTTGTACTACATATTTTTGTATTTTGCTTGGAATTTCTGTATCAAGTTGGTGCCTCATCAGTTAACAGTTATCCTGGGGCTGGTGAGCGCAAGGGCCATTTTCTGGAAATTAATACCCGGAGAATCGGTCCTCACATTTCACAAATATTTTTAAAGTATTAAAATAATTTTAACCTATTAAAGACCATTTTTTGCCTAAAGAAAAAGCCTTTAAATAAAATAGGAAAATAACTTTTAAAATTATATTTTTGTGGTTTATGGAATTCCTATATCTAATAGGTTTCAAATATACTCTTTGAATTATTTTTCATACCCCAAATCAAGTACTTGCAGTGCAAACCTCAATTCAGGGGTTTTTGGAAAACTAATTTTTGAAAATACTTTTTGGCCAAATTATTTTTGTAAGAAAATACTATATTGCTCTATACACATGGCATGATCATTGGGCAGAAGTTTGGGGCATGGAGATGAAGTATAGAAGGTGGAGTTGTGTTGACTTTAAAGAGCACTTGAAAAACACAGAGAGAATACCAACTCCAAATAAAAGCCAATAGATGCAAAAGTTTTTGTCAAATCACACTTTATCATGATTTATTAGCTCAAGTGTTGTGGCATGAAAATCAGGGTGTGACAGACCTACCCCCCTTACAAGAATCTCGTACCCGAGATTCCCAAACTAGGCGCGGAAAGGGATACAAAAACTTGGATCTGGGGTAGTCTTCAAGTCCTCATGTTGCTTCTGCTTTCATGTAGTGCTCCATTGAGCTTGAAGTACTTGATGGTGTGGCTTCGTGTATGACAATCTTCTTGATCTAGGTTGCTAATGGGTTGCTCGCGGTAGGTTAGATTGGGCTAGGGGTCGATGGCTCAGTGGTCAATGCCCTTGTAGAGATCGGGCAAGTTAGTAAGTTGGAAACACTTCCAGGGTTGTGACACATGGAAAGCGTTGTGCACATCAGGTAACTCCGGTGGCAACTCCAGCTGGGAATTGTCTTCTCTTCGTCTTGTAGTGATCTCAGAGGGGGGTTGTTAAATCTTGGAGTGATCTCGAAGGGGGGCGATGAATCTTGGTGTGGGTCTCCTTGTCATGGAAATGCTTGGTTCCTTAGAGAGAAGTGGCTCGCAGATACACCTGGTCTTCCACGAGAAAGTTCACTTCTTGACGATGGTGGTGGGTGTAGTTCTTCCTCCTTGGCATGGCGGTCTTCAAATGTTCCTTGACTAGCTTAACGGCTCTTCTTCCATCTTCGGGTGGACAAGTAGGTCACCAAATGATGATGACAACTACCTTGTCTAAGCACTCCATGAAGACTTTGTTCACGGGGTACATAAAGTAGGCTGGGGAATTAGTGGTGGTTTTTGTTGAGTGTGGGCCAAGGTGTTCTAGATCTAGTGTCAAGGCCCGAAGGTCCTGATCCGACCATGTCGTAGCTTGGTAGGGCGTAAGGGTATCAAGGATTCTAGTGTGCGAGTGAACATTTATCATCTTATCTTTAAGCATGGTTTCTGAGATGCCAATTGTGCTATCTAGTCCTTTAAAGAAATCACATCATATCACTGATAGCATCATTTAGTATAGGTCAACTCCAATCATCACTCATGTGATTCATATCCTCATGACTCTCGAGAGGAGGTCTAACAAAATCATATATGTCTACCATCTCCAAACTCAGGTGTATGGCTATCCTCATGTAAAAATCCATGGGTAGAACATACAACTGCCAAACTAAATTAAACACGACAATCCAAGGGCTCAGCCTATTCTTCCAAGGTCCAAGATATTGCATCTCTATCCTAAGGAATCACGTCGTATGCCACTCCAAGATCTTGTTTCCTTCCTATGAGTCAACTCCAACAGCCCATTAACTTCCATTAACCACTAGAAATCCAATGTCTATGGTGTTCCACACGATCTTCTAATGTCCTATAATCCCCAATACTTGAAAGAGCTATCTCTACTATAATCAATCCACCATTTCCCATCTTCGTGGTCAAATAACTTCCAACCCCAAGCTTATATAGATCCCTAAATCAAATCCGACAACTAATCCAATCTCCTAGTTTATTATCCACCGAGAAACATGGTATCATAATTGAGATCACCAATATAAATCCAATTTACTCCGAACCATATAGACCTACTCAGCATCTAGACTCCACTAGGTTCACCTATTTAATCCAAATATCATGGTCATCTATCTTCTATCAATATCTCCTGGCTAAGCCAAATCCTTATACCTTCAAGAATTTCATCGTGCGATCATAATTGTCCTACAAAATCCAATTTACTCCCCGGGTAATGAATGCTATGCTACCCTATTAACGTGATCCCACCAAGTTCATAAACTAACATGAAAACCTTATAATCCACCAAGAAGTCTCGGATAATCCCTCAAGGTCTCTGATATAAACTCGTCAAGTCATTTGCCCTATTTCAATATCCTCGAATAGGTCTACCCTATGGCATCGTCAGTTTTGGTGCTATCTTGGGATGATAATGTGCTCGTTCACTATATCCACTAGTTCCCTAATGAACAAGTGCAAGGTTATGGAGGCTTAGCTGGTTCTCTTGCAATTTTGTGGGTTAAGCACTTGGTTAGGGATTCGAGCTGGGTTATATCGTGAAGTATCGAAGGGTCTAGGGATGGGTTTCTAATCATGAGAGGTAAACATAACTCTACTGGGCTGCTCTTGGTCGAGGAGGCTGCAGCAAAAATCTCCAGTGCTATTTGGTCACTGAAGTAGAATCCTTGGTGTACCTTGTCTCGCCGGTCTTCAGTTGAGGAGAGAGGGATGAGAGGGAAAAGCATCATAGATGGGGGGGGGAGAATGCTTAAAGGGGGTTCTATAGTGTAGGTCCAAACAAACAGGTGCCAAAAAGGCCACACACAATTTCATTAAGATAAGATAGGTGATATAGTCGCATACATGATGCCTAAGGCAAAAGTGTAACTTATAGCAAAACACAAACAGCTAAGAACAAGCAACACTCAACATGGTTTCATTTGAACCATCATATGGACTCGACTGCGCATAGGGGGTACACGATTCATCCTACCCTAGGGGTCCTCGGATTCAGTAGTCGTGCTTGCTTCATCACTTTGAGAGAAAGGTGTTCGGTCTTCAGCTTCTAGGTTCTCCTTGGTGCCAATGGACATGCGACAGTCGACTGCTTGTTGGGACACATCCTATTAATATGCCCGATTTCACCACACCCGTGACATGTGACAGAGGCAAAAGGGTTGCTATTCTGTCTTGGGTATTGTCGTCGGGGCCTGACGATGATCCTCTATGAGGTGGATATGGAAATCCATTCCTATGCCTTTTGTGTGGGGTTTGGTTGCGAGCTTTCTGAAGTTCCTTGATTTGCTGCTCCTGATTAAAAATGTGGGCTTCTAGGGCAGTGATTTGCTGTTCTTGCTCGACCACCTTCTTCTTGTCGAGGCAGTGGAGGTGCAGAAGTGAATGGAGATCTTGGCGAGCCTTGAGAAATGCTTCAGTAAGGTGGCATAGAAGGTAGTCTCATGTGTTGACGAAACGGATCTGGTACTTGAGGGTTGGATCCTCGTCTTCTGGGGAAATCATCACTTGAGTCGGAGCTCCAAATCCGCTCTTGCCAGGCAGGTAGTGGGTGGCATGTTCTTCTTTCATTTCTGGAAGGAGGTCTCGAAGACGGAGGAGAGCTTCATATGCCACTTGCTGAATGGCTAGGTCTCTTGTTGGCATAGGTGGTCCAACGAAGAACCACCCCTGAGGTGAGGTCTTGGCAGGCACAAAAACCTTGCTGTAGAACTCCTTCTCAAACACATCATTTTCTAGTTCGTGCAGGGTGTATATGGGCAGCAAGGGATAGTGGCATTGTTGGAGGCAATCTCTTAGGAGTGATGGAAATCCTGTCCTAAGGAGTCTCAAGGGGGCGACGACCATCTACAAAGGTTGAATGGGAGAGGTGAATAAGGGAAAATATATTTTGGGTTGGGTAAGCTTTAGAAAAGAAGAGAAGTTTAGATGGTCACAAGCTAAATAACGTCCATGCTAACTAAGGCTTCCTACAGTCAGGATGGCTCTGATACCAGCTATGTGGGGACCCCGACTCCTAAGTCGTGATCACCGAATGCATGTGTACAGTGATCCCAGAGATCAATGCTCACTGAACACACAGAAGCTGAATAACAAGAGTCTTACATCCATACATACCATCTTACACAAATTATGACCAATATGATCAAGTCTTACCTAGATAAAGCCACAAGGACTGAATACCAAATAAACTTAAGTAGCGGAAATCTTCGTCGATAAGTAGAACCCATGCCATCTGCCTTAACCCTACAGGCATTCTGACTAGGAAACGTACTAGTTCGCATGTTCGTCTCCAAAGAACTCTTCTTCGAACGCCTGTTCTTCCATGCCTGGCCAATTAAATAACCAGTGGCAAGCCAATGAGTACTTTGAATGTACTCGCAAGCAACCCAAGGGTGATAACAGAATAATTATGCAAGGCACCACTGCTAAATTGGCATTTTGTGGAAAGCTAGTTTTGAGTGCAATGACATGTTCAACAACTTGTAAGACATGCATCAGGAGAATTCAAGTAACCATGAGGACAGGTTACAGATATCAACATAAATAGAGTGGGCATCAACCCAACTCAATCATGTCAAGTCCCTTGACTTGACCCAAGTAGTTTTCCCCAATTATCCAAACACACACACGGGTTTGTGAAGTTCTGGACGTAGTTTAAGCAGCACCGCCCAACTGTCCTTGACCGTGGACACGGCTATTCAGATAGTTTTACACTCTGCAGAGGTTGCACACTTTACCCACAAGATCCGGGGAACTTCTGTGTCATCCGCGACCCGCGGTACCTCAAGTACCAGGGGTAAGCACCCGATCACTATCTTTCCCTAGACGACACTAACAAGGAGTCCACTCGTTGTTTCGTATCCTCATGATGTACATCATACGAGACTCACTCGAGATCGTAACATCCACGAGGGGACACAACGATGTATCCGGTGCCCTGTGAAAACAGTCATGGCCGCCCTACCTGGCACGACCCCGTCCCGAGAGAGAGCACCAACTCTCCCCCGTCACTAGTAATGCGGGCTCCAAGTTAGTATCGGCCTAGGTAATCAATAATGCCCTTTCCCATACAAGGGTACAGTGGTTGCGCATATGAAGTTGGGAGAGTCGACAAATCTTATATCTAATCCGTTTTCGAAAACAACACACACACTTGCCTCGGTACACCACTTCGTCATCAAGTGGTTACATCAACTCATCATCTCCCCCGGGCATAAGTGGCACCCGATGCGGTTTTCGAAAAGTCTTTTGAAAATACTTTGTCTCCATCGCCATGCATATTCCCATCCCTTTTTGCGTAGCACTACCTTAGCATCCTATCTACTCCCACCGGCATAACCCTCATAAGAAGGTAGGGTCATGCACAATGCAAGTATCAACGAGGAAGTAACGGTGGCAAACCATCAAGGTGGTTACCACCTCATCATGATTCCATTGCAACAACAATATTGTGCTATATGACATGCATAAAAAGGGTTTCCCAAACATGGTCAAAGGGCTGCTTGCCTGGCTCAACAAAGTCTTCTGGGTCTTCAAAGTCTTCTGGTCCAACTCCTTCGTCAGCAACGCAATCTATCGTTGCAAAATAGAGAAAAATAAGGCAATAATAAAACAGAAAAACCAAAGTGCTTAGAAAAATGTCAACTCATTTTTGTTAAATACTAGGGTGAACACTAAGAAGGGGAAAATTCCTAGTTTTGGATTTGGAGTAGTAGAATAGGAGAAATGGATTTACAAAGGTATATTTAAATGATTAAAATCACATTTAAATATTTACAGTGAAGAAAAGGTTGTTGGATTTGAATGAAAGTTGCACCATTAAATAGGTGGGATTTTTAAAAGAATTTAGGAACTGGAATATTTCATTTGGATTAATGTTTAGTCCAGAGGAATTTTTGCAAGTCTGACAGAAAAGAAAAAAAGGGGAAGGGGCACTGTGCCTGCTGGGCCAGAACAGCCGCAGGGCAGCGGCCCAGCCGAGCCGACACGCGCGTGCATGCCAGATTTTTAAACTTGACGGGCGGGCCCCAGCTGCCAGTGGGAGAGAGGGGGAGAGAGAGAGGTGAGGATGACAGGTGGGGCCCGCCTGTCATCTCTGACCTCGCGACTAGAGGGCCGGCATTCTCACCGGCAGCGATGTAGGGCACGGCGGGTCGAGCTGACGGCACGGTTGGACTCAGCGTGGAGTCGCCATTCGGGTGGTGGTGGTGGACATCGCCAGAGTTGCCTGGTTCGTCGGCAACGAGGAAGCACGGCGGAGGTGCGTCAGGCGGTGGTTGTTCCGATCGACTCCGGCTGCAAACGAAGGGGAAAAGGAGGGGGAAGGAGTCAGGGGCTCGCTGCGGTTCTAGATCGAGCGAAAGGAGCGGCAGAGGAGGCTCTTACCGCGCAAACACCGGTGACCCGAGGCGACGTCGCTCGGCTCGATCCCAAGCACAGAGAGGGGGAGGGGAGCTAGGGCTCTGCTGGTGATCGCTAGGAGGCAAGAGAGCTCAAGGGATGGAGAGAACGGGGTCCGGGGTTGTAACGCCCCAGAGATACTTTCCATATTTGTATCCAACTCTTGCCGTCTCCGGTGCTAAGTTATATTTATTTCTCGGGTTCGGGTCTTTGTCTCCGTGTGTTGTTTTCGTTTTCATGCATTTCATACCATGTCATCTCGTGCATTGCATTTGCATACATGTTCATCTCATGCATTCGAGCATTTTCCCCGTTGTCCGTTTTGCATTCCGGCGCTTCGTTCTCCTCCGGTGGTCATTTCTAGTTTTCTTTCGTGTTTGGGAATTAAACATTTCCGGATTGGACCGAGACTTGCCAAGCGGCCTTGGTTTACTACTGGTAGACCGCCTGTCAAGTTTCGGGTCATTTGGACTTCGTTTGATACTCCAACGGTTAACCGAGGGACCGAAAAGGCCTCGTGTGTGTTGCAGCCCAACACCCCCAAATTTGGCCCAAAACCCACCAACCTCTGCTCCATGTCCTAGAGCGTTCGATCACGATCGTGTGGGCGAAAAGCGCACCTCATTTGGACTCTCCTAGCTCCCTCTATGACTATATATACACCCCCCTCCGAAATCCACGGTTCTTCTCCCCCCTAACCCTAGATCCAACTCCTCCCGCCGCCGTCGGACACAACCGCCGCCGACGGACATGTCCGGCCTCCCCGTCCGCCGCCACGTGTCGGCCTCCTAGTGGCCGCCGCCCGGTCCCCA
>NC_057804.1:206405648-206415060 GCF_018294505.1 Triticum aestivum | reverse complement strand
GCGACCTCCTCCACCGCCGGTGCACCCCGCAGCTCCGGCGAGCTCGAGCTCCGCCGCCGGCGCCGCCTCGGCTTCCGCGCCGCGATCCCGATCTGGATCCGGTCGCGTGAACAGTAAACCCTAACCCCCTCCGATTTTTTTCTAAGTCCCCAGATTTTTACTCCATATGCTCCTGTTCGAGGACCCGTATCTCCTCATCCGTAGCTCCGTTTTGGGCATATGATATATCAAAATCTTCGCCTCGACATGTACATCACTTCATTCCATTGCATCATTTCCATTTGAGGCCATCTTGATGCCCAAAATGCTGTTAGAAGGAGGCTTCGTGAGTTAAATTGCAGATCCGTTAGTTCATCATGCACTTTTGTCATTTTTGCTATGTTTAATTCGTGCATGATATGCCTGTGCCCCTTTGGGATGTATTGTGAAGCATTTTGTCTTCTTTCCAGAGGTGCCACCCATGCATTTTTAGGATGTGTGTGTTGTCTTGTGCAATCTTGCGAAGAAGGGTACCTGAGAATGCAGATTTCAGGGACTTGGTGATTTTCACCAAGTCTGGGATATTTTAGTTCATGATGCTATATGTCCAGCTTGTTTCCTAGTGATCCGTGCCTCTTTTGAGGATGATCAGTAAGGGAGTTCTGATATTTATGTCATGCTCTATCCATCCATGTCTTTGTTGGCATATGTGGAGTGCTCTAGGTTGACTCAATCGAGCTCAACTTTTGCTTCGTTGTTATTCTGGGCAGATCGTCAACTTATTTGCGATTTTGCCGATGCTACCGTTAGTGTTCCATGCATGCTATGCCTTCGTTCTTGCCATGTGTAGCTAGCACTTTGTGCCTTCTTGCTGGTTATATGCTCTCCTTGCCATGACTTGCACCGTAGTGAGTGCATCGAGCTCGTTTACATGCCTTCGTGGGTTAAATTTCAGCATATCTCAGTTTTCACTAAGTCTGAAAACTGATCGTGTTCGAGCTATGTTCGTGAGCTCGGTAGAGTATTTTGTGAACCCTTTTGGCCCCAGGTCACTTTGGGTGTTTTGTTAAGCTTGTTGAGTAGCTCCATGCCATGTTCTTACTTGTCATGTTCAGGTTTTCTATCATGCTGTTTTGCTGCTCCGAAGAGAGCATCGTGATCTGAAATTTCAGACTAGTGTTAATTTCACTAAGTCTGAAATCTGTTTTGCATTTGCGTTTTAGCCATGCTTGTTTGAACCTCTTAATGGATGAATTTGCCTATGGCTCAGTGCTAGTGTTTTGTCAACCATCTTGTGTACATCACTGCCATGTATTTTGTTTTCATGTTTGGTGGCTGTAGCATGTTCATTTCGTTGCATTTAGATGCCTACTTGCTGTTAAATCGCAGACCGGTGTCGTATCTTAAAACGCTTGCCATTTCCAAACCGTAGCTCCGATTCCAATGATCTTTATATCGTTTTCAAGCGATTTCATCCCCTCTATCCAGTGGCACACTTGGTTTTCCAAGTTGATGCCAGGTTCATGCATTTCCTGTCATATCTTGCATTTTGCATCCCGCATCGCATCCCGCATAGCATATCGTCATTTCATCATATTGCTTGGTCTTACCCATGGTTGATTCTATCCTTGTTGCTTGTTTGTCTTGTTGGGTAGAGTCGGGAGACGAGTTCGCTACCGAGGAGCCCGTTGAGTTCGCTTGTGAGGATCCAGTCAACTCTGACAACTGTGCATGCAAGATGATCATACCCTCGAAATCACTACTATCTTTGCTATGCTAGTTTGCTCGCTCTTTTGCTTTGCCACTGCTACGATGCCTACCTTTTGCTTGTCAGCCTCCCAATTGCCATGTTGAACCTCTAACCCACCTTTGTCCTAGCAAACCGTTGATTGGCTATGTTACCGCTTTGCTCAGCCCTTCTTATAGCGTTGTTAGCTGCAGGTGAAGATTGGAGCCGTTCCTTGTTGGAGCATTTATTTACTTGTTGGGATATCATTATATTGCTATGTTATCTTAATGCATCTATATACTTGGTAAAGGGTGGAAGGCTCGGCCTCTCGCCTAGTGTTTTGTTCCACTCTTGCCGCCCTAGTTTCCGTCATATCGGTGTTATGTTCCCGGATTGTTGCGTCCCTTACACGGTTGGGCTATAATGGGAACCCCTTGATAGTTCACCTTGATTAAAGCTTTTCCAGCAATGCCCAACATTGGTTTTACCATTTGCCACCTAGCCTCTTTTTCCCTTGGGTTTCCGGAGCCCGAAGGTCATCTTTATTTTAGCCCCCCACGGGCCAGTGCTCCTCTGAGTGTTGGTCCGAACTAGAGCCCTGTGCAGCGCCACCTCGGGGAAACTCGAGGTTTGGTTTTAGTTATACGGATTGCTCATCTGAGTGTGCCCTGAGAAAGAGATATGTGCAGCTCCTATCGGGATTTGTCGGCACATTCGGGCGGTGTTGCTGGACTTGTTTTAACCTGTCGAAATGTCTTGTTGTACCGGGTTACCGAGTCTGATCGGTGTGTCCCGGGTGGAGGTCTATTCCTTCGTTGACCGTGAGAGCTTGTCATGGGCTAAGTTGGGACTCCCCTGCAGGGATTGAACTTTCGAAAGCCGTGCCCGCGGTTATGGGCAGATGGGAATTTGTTAATGTCCGGTTGTATATTACTTGAACTAAACTTAATTAAAATGAATCAACCGTGTGTGTTACCGTGATAGCCCCTTCTCGGCGGAGTCTGAGAAGTGGACACGGTGTTGGAGTTATGCTTGCGCAGGGTGTTCCTTTAGCTTCTCGCTCGTGCTTCGCCTTCTCTTCTCGCTCTCTTTTGCGTATAAGTTAGCCACCACATATGCTAGTCGCTTGCTGCAGCTCCACATATATTTTCCTTATCCATTCCTATGAGCTTAAATAGTTTTGATCGCGTGGGTGTGAGATTGCTGAGTCCATGTGGCTCACAGATACTACAACTCCAGATGCAGGTCCAGGTGTTTCTGCTCCAGTTGACGATTACGAGCTCCAGTGGGAGTTCGACGAGGACTCTCAGCGATACTACGTGTCTTTTCCGGATGATCAGTAGTGGTGCCTAGTTGGGGTTATCGATTCAGGACCTTGTCGCATGTTGGGTTCTTTTCTATTTTGGCGCCGTAGTCGGGCCATGAGTGCTTGTTTGATGGATGTTATTTATGTACACTGATGTGACGTGGCGAGTGTAAGCCAACTATGTTATCTCCCCCTTTTATTATGTATTACATGGGATGTTGTAATGATTGCCTGACTTGCGACATTGCTTTCAATGCGGTTATGCCTCTAAGTCGTGCCTCGACACGTGGGAGCTATAGCCGCATCGAGGGCGTTACAAGTTGGTAATCAGAGCCTTCCCCGACCTTAGGAGCCCCATTGCTTGATCGTTTTTAGCAGCCGAGTTGTGTCTAGAAAAATGTTTTGAGTCCTTAGGAATTATATATCGGAGAGCTTAGGAATTCTTTTACTTCCCAGTCTCCTCATTGCTCTGGTAAGGCATCCTGGCGTAGAGTTTTGACTCTTCTCTTCTCAAAATTCACAAAAAAAAATTTTAGGATCACGCGAGTATATTGGTTTTGTTCCGATGGTTTTGTGACGAGAACATTGTTCTTGGTGCCTCCTGTCTTTAGGGGTTGTGGCAGTGTCCCGGGGAGTTGAGCTCCGAGGTGTTGTCGTCACAATTTTATCGTTGCAATTCTGGTATACTTGAGATATGTTCGCCGACATCGAAAATCTCTTTTATGCAGTTCGTTGGTGAGATAACCTCGACGCCACCCAGTACTGGGGCGGGAGTTCGGGAGTATCGCCATAACTTGTATAACGGATGCTTTTCGAAGGTTGAGGTAGATGGTTTCCGAAGTTTTCCTGGTTATGTGTTGAAGGATGGATACTGCTGGATGTAGGATTTGCTAGTTTGGGTGAGATATTGTGCTTCCCCTGTATCCCCAACACCTGATTGCATAACCGGAAAGGTTCGGGAGTTTCATAGGTGGGAATTCTAGTAGCTCTAGTTCTTCTTCCACGGATATTGGTTTGAGATTGGGATTTCTTACCGATTATTCGTTCTTGATCCGTACCTTGTTGATTTATTTCTCTACCTTAATTCTTCGTGGCTTCGCAATTTATGGATATGTGATCATTTGAAGAGGAATGCATTCGTTCATTTTGTTCGGATGTGAAGACTATATGTTGCAATTTTCATTCCGTTGGATTCAGCTTCTATATTGTTGGCTATCAATGTGCTAATGGTGGTCAACCTGTTCAGGATGGCTCCTCCAACGCGCACGACTCCGAATCCTGATCCGCCTCCACCTCCGCCTCCTCCGGAAGCATGGCAAGCTGTGATGGCCGCTACTAATGCAAACACACAGTTGATCATGCAAATCCTCCAAGAGCGCAATCAAGGCAGTCAAGGGAATCAAGGCCACAATCAGCACCACTTTGCTACTCTGAACCAGTTCCTCGCAAATGGCCCAAAGATGTTCAGCGGTTGTGTTGAGGCTACCGATGCTGACGATTGGCTAGTGGATCTGGGCAAGCATTTCGAATGCAGCAACGTCAGGCCTGAAGATTTCATCAAGTTCGCTTCTTTCCAGCTCAAAGATCAGGCTGCAGAGTGGTTCCAGCAGTACAAGGATTCCAGAGGTGGACGTGTTATCACTTGGGACGATTTCCGTCAAGATTTCCGCGCTCATCACATCCCTCAAAGTGTGGTTGAGAGTAAGCGTCAGGAATTCCGCAATCTGAAGCAAGGCTCTTTGTCTGTCTATGACTACAACAAGTTGTTCCAGAAGCTCGCCCGTTTTGCCAAGGAGGATGTTCCTGATGAGAAGAGCATGATCTATCAGTTCAGGGGTGGTCTTCGTGAGGAAATTCAGCTCGCTCTTGTCCTCTTTGAGCCGTTGAGATACGATGAGTTCTACAACATGGCACTGAAGCAAGAGGCTGCTCAGATGAGATGTGATGCTTCCAGGAAGCGTGCCAGAGATGTTACTCCTTCCTCTACTCAAGTGGTCAAGCAGCAGAAGTATTGGCTTCCTCCTCCTCCGTTCCGTCAGCCGTATCAGCAGAAGAGCAAAGGTGGCAGTGGTTTCTCCCACCCACCCAACCCAGGCTTTCAGAACAAGGCTTCGTCTCAAGCTCCAAGACCGAGTGCTCCGTATCACCGTCCGCTTTCAGAGGTCACGTGCAACAAGTGCCAACAGAAGGGTCACTATGCCAACAAGTGTACCAACCAGAGGCGTCTTCCTCCTCCTCCTCCTGTCAGATCGGCAAGTACAGCGGTGGTCAAGCACAATCCCAAGCACGCCAAGGTCAATATGGTGAATGCAGCTCAGGCAGAGGATTCTTCAGATGTGATCATGGGTAACCTTCCTGTTAATGATATTCCTGCAAAAGTTCTTTTTGACTCTGGTGCATCGCATTCCTTCATGTCATTTCCATTTGCATCGGAGAACAATTTTAGCACTAAGGCATTACCTAGAGCTATGCAAGTCGTCTCTCCAGCTAAGCGACTGAGTTCCAGTATGGAGGTGCCGGATATTTCAATCTTGATGGGTGATTTCAAGTTTCTTGCTTCTCCAATGGTTCTTGGCAACTCGGATATCGATCTTATTCTCGGGATGGACTGGCTCTCTAAGCATAAAGCTCAGCTTGATTGTGCAGCCAGGCAGATTCAACTGACTCATCCGTCTGAGGAGGTCATTGTCTTTGCCGCTCGGGATAATACCATCCGGTTGTTTTCTCTCAATGAGAAGGGTGAATTGGATGCTATTTCGCAGATTCCGGTTGTTTGTGAATATCAAGACGTCTTTCCAGAAGAACTTCCAGGGATGCCTCCAAACCGGCCGGTTGAATTTGTTATTGAACTTGAGCCTGGCACGGAACCTGTGTGCAAACGTCCTTACAAGCTCGGCCCCGAAGAGTTGAAGGAGTTGAAGAAACAACTCGATGAGCAAGAAAGATTGGGTCTCATTCGGCCTAGTACTTCTCCGTGGGGTTGTAGTGTTCTTTTTGTGAAGAAGAAGGATGGATCGAGTCGACTTTGTGTTGATTACCGTCCAGTAAACAAGAAGACCATCAAGAACAAATACCCACTTCCCAACATCAATGAGCTGTTCGAACAACTCAAGGGTGCTCAAGTATTCTCCAAGCTTGATCTCCGTATGGGTTATCATCAGATTCGTATTCGTGAGCAAGATATTCCCAAGACGGCGTTCAGAACAAGCTTTGGTTCATATGAATACACCGTCATATCTTTTGGCCTCGCCAACGCTCCTCCGACGTTCTCTCGCATGATGAACTTCATCTTCAACCCCTACACCAATGAATTCGTTTTGGTCTATCTCGACGACATTCTGGTTTTCTCGAAGAACAAGGAAGATCATGCCAAGCACTTGCGTTTGGTTCTTGACAAGCTCAGAGAACATAAGTTCTACGCCAAGTTCTCCAAGTGTGAATTTTGGCTCGATGAGGTTCTTTATCTTGGTCATATCATCTCTGCCAAAGGCATTTCCGTGAACCCTGAGAAGGTGTCTGCAATTGTGAATTGGGAACCTCCTCAGAACGTAAAGCAACTCCGCAGTTTCCTCGGTCTCCCAAGCTATTGCAGAAGATTCGTTGAAAACTTTTCCAAGATCGCCAAGCCTCTCTCAAATCTTCTTGAGAAGCACGTCAAGTACGTTTGGTCTCCGGAGTGTGATATTGCTTTCAACACTTTGAAAGAGAAATTGATCACTGCTCCAGTTCTGACTCCGCCTGATGAAACCAAGCCGTACGAGGTCTTTTGTGATGCCTCTCTCCAAGGTCTCGGTGCTGTACTGATGCAAGAGAAGAAAGTTGTTGCTTATACCTCTCGCCAGTTGAAACCCAATGAGAAGAACTACCCCACTCATGATCTCGAGTTGGCGGCAGTTGTGCACGCTTTGTTGACTTGGAGACATCTTCTATTGGGAAGAAAAGTGGGCATTTTCACTGATCACAAGAGTCTCAAGTACATCTTCACTCAGCCTAATCTCAACCTCAGGCAGACTCGATGGGTCGAATTGATTCAAGAGTACAATCCGAGTATCGAGTATACTCCAGGCAAGGCTAATGTGATTGCTGACGCTTTGAGCAGAAAAGCATATTGCAACAGTCTGATTCTCAAGCCTTATCAACCCGAGCTTTGTGAAGCTTTCCGCAAACTTAATCTGCAAGTTGTTCCTCAAGGTTTCCTCGCCAACCTTCAAGTCTCTCCTACCTTAGAAGACCAGATTCGCCAAGCCCAACTTCTTGATGCTATGGTGAAGAAGGTGAAGATTGGTATTGCAAAGAGTCAGTCCAAGTACAAGTGCTACCGACTTGATGACAAGGACACTCTCTTCTTCGAGGATCGAATTGTTGTGCCCAAAGGTTAACTTTGTAAGGTGATCATGAACGAGGCTCACAACTCTCTCCTCTCCATCCACCCTGGTAGTACGAAGATGTATCAGGACCTCAAGCAAGCTTATTGGTGGACTCGAATGAAGCGCGAGATCGCTCCATTCGTGAATGAATGTGATGTCTGCAGAAGAGTGAAGGCAGAACACCAAAGGCCAGCTGGTCTCCTCCAACCTCTTGCCATTCCAGAATGGAAGTTTAACCACATTGAAATGGACTTCGTGACTGGGTTTCCAAAGTCCAAGCGTGGCAATGATGCTATATTTGTTGTCATCGACAAGCTCACCAAAGTGGCTCATTTTCTGCCTATCAAAGAGTCGATCTCTGCAGCTCAATTGGCGGAACTCTATACCTCTCGCATTGTCTCTCTGCACGGTATTCCTCAAGTGATATCTTCAGACCGTGGCAGTATCTTTACCTCCAAGTTTTGGGATTCTTTTCAGAAGGCCATGGGCACCAACATCCGCTTCAGCACAGCTTTCCATCCTCAAACGAGCGGTCAAGTCGAGCGTGTCAACCAGATTCTTGAAGATATGCTCAGGGCTTGTGTGATCTCCTTCGGCATGAAGTGGGAGGATTGTCTTCCTTATGCTGAATTCTCATACAACAACAGCTTTCAAGCAAGTTCGGGCAAGGCCCCCTTTGAAATTCTGTATGGCAGGAAGTGCCGTACCCCTCTCAACTGGTCTGAAACCGGTGAACGTCAGCTGCTGGGTAATGACTTAATCACAGAAGCAGAAGAAATGTGCAAAGTCATTCGTGATAACCTCAAAGCAGCCCAGTCCCGCCAGAAGTGCTACTATGATAGTAAGCACAGTGAATTGGCTTTCGAGATCGGAGATCATGTTTACCTCCGCGTCTCTCCCATGAAAGGTACTCGTCGCTTCGGTATCAAAGGGAAGCTTGCCCCTAGATACGTGGGACCTTTCAAGATTGTCAGCAAGAGAGGCGACCTCGCCTATCAACTCGAGCTTCCTTCAAACTTTGCAAATGTTCATGATGTGTTCCATGTCTCTCAGCTTCGAAAGTGCTTCAAGACTCCTGACCGCACTGTCAACTTCGAGGACATTGAGCTCCAAGAAGATCTCTCCTATCGTGAGCACCCAGTTGCTATTCTTGAAGAGACTGAACGCAAGACTCGCAACAAGTCAATCAAATTTCTCAAAGTCAAGTGGTCACACCATTCCGACCGTGAAGCTACCTGGGAACGCGAGGATCACCTCCGTTCTGAGTACCCGGAGTTCTTTCAGTCCTAGATCTCGGGACGAGATCATTTCGTAGTGGTGGAGTGTTGTAACGCCCCAGAGATACTTTCCATATTTGTATCCAACTCTTGCCGTCTCCGGCGCTAAGTTATATTTATTTCTCGGGTTCGGGTCTTTGTCTCCATGTGTTGTTTTCGTTTTCATGCATTTCATACCATGTCATCTCGTGCATTGCATTTGCATACATGTTCATCTCATGCATTCGAGCATTTTCCCCGTTGTCCGTTTTGCATTCCGGCGCTTCGTTCTCCTCCGGTGGTCATTTCTAGTTTTCTTTCGTGTTTGGGAATTAAACATTTCTGGATTGGACCGAGACTTGCCAAGCGGCCTTGGTTTACTACCGGTAGACCGCCTGTCAAGTTTCGGGTCATTTGGACTTCGTTTGATACTCCAACGGTTAACCGAGGGACCGAAAAGGCCTTGTGTGTGTTGCAGACCAACACCCCCCAAATTTGGCCCAAAACCCACCAAACTCTGCTCCATTTCCTAGAGCGTTCGATCACGATCGTGTGGGCGAAAACCGCACCTCATTTGGACTCTCCTAGCTCCCTCTATGCCTATATATACACCCCCCTCCGAAATCCACGGTTCTTCTCCCCCCTAACCCTAGATCCAACTCCTCCCGCCGCCGTCGGACACAACCGCTGCCGACGGACATGTCCGGCCTCCCCGTCCGCCGCCACGTGTCGGCCTCCTAGTGGCCGCCGCCCGGTCCCCAATTCGCCGCCGCCC